>NC_135232.1:316377398-316680428 GCF_051348905.1 Ranitomeya variabilis | reverse complement strand
AGCCAAAGGTGGATTTAAGTGTAAATCACCATAAGGTGACAGTACAAACAGTAACGATTTACACTGCACAAATCACATCATACACATGTAAGTAAAGTGTCAGAAACTTCTCCCTTTCAGTATGAGTTACTTTATCAAATGCTTTGCTGAAGTCAAGATATACTAGTTTCACTGGCCTGTAATTTCCATCTTCTTTCCTTTTTTGAAGATAGGGACAACATTTGGCCTTCTCCAATCTTCTGGGACTGATCTTGTGCTCCAGGATTTTTCAAAGATTCTGGCTAGTGGTTCTGTAATTTCCTCTGCTAACGCTTTCAGTAGCTTAGGATGTAATTCATCTGGACCAAGCGATTTAAATTCACTTAAATTAGCTAAGTGTTCCCTCACCAACTCTCTGTTTAAAGATAGTGTGGATTCTTTTATTCCTTTGATGGCACCGTGAAGATCACTTAATGTTACTATTGTCTTCTTAGAGAACACAAATGCAAAACAAGAATTTTAAAGTTCGGCCTTCTCAACATAATTTTTTACCACATCACCTTTTTCATCCTGTAATGATCCTATAGCATCTTTGACTTTTCTTTTGCTTTTGACATACCCCCAAAATCCTTTTTTACTGCTTTTGGTCTCCCTTGCAAGCCTCACTTCATTACTGACTTTAGCTTTTGTAACGCTTGCCTTGCATTCCCTGAAAATAGCTTTATATTCTTCTTTAGATATGCCCCCCACTTTCCATTTAATGTACTGTACACTTCTTTTTCCTTTTAAGCAAGTGATTAAGTTCTGTGTTCATCCATCTTGGGCTCTTGAAATTCTTCCAATTCTTCCTTCTTTTGGGATTGTTACCGATTGTGCAGTGAGAATTTCATTTAGCAAAATCTCCTATCCTTGGACATTTCTGTACTTTCGAACATCCAGCCGTTGGACATTTACCACCCTCTTTCTGAGTCCATTAAAATCTACCTTTCTGAAGTCCAATCTTAAGTCTGAGTCCTCGCTGGTCTTCCTTCTCTTGTAATCTAAAATTTGAGGATAGCATGATCGCTGCCTCCTAAATTCCCAGCCACCTTTACTTCCTCAACCATTTCCTCCCTGTTGGTAAGAATTAGGTCCAAGATTGCAGATCCTCTTTTTCTGTCTTCTACGTTTTGAAAGTTAATGTTGTCAGCAATAGAAGATAAGAATTTCCTGGACCCATTGCTTTTGCCTGAGATACATTCCCAACAAATATCTGGATAGTTAATATCTCCCATCATCACTATGTCATACTTTTTTAAGAACAGAGACATCTGATGTAAAAAGAGTTCATCCTATCTTCAGTTTGTCCAGATGGCCTGTAGTAAACACCTACAATAGTGTCCTTTCTGTTTTTCTCTCCTTGTATTCTTAACCAAACAGTTTTTACAGAGCTACCAGTCTCTGAAGTTAGGATCTCTGTGGAGAAATATGTTTTCCTAACATACAATGCAAAACCTCCTCCCCTCTTGTTAATCCTGTTTCTAATAAATAAGTTGTAGCCTTCATGGTTTGTATTCCAATCATGTGTATCATCCCACCAAGTTTAAGTGATGCCAATGACATCATATCTCTCTTCCTGTGCTAGCAGCTCAAGTTCTCCTTGTTTGTTTCCCATGCTCTGTGGATTTGTTTAAACACATTTTAGTTTGTAGTCAGTTTCTCTTGCTCCTCTAATTTCATTCAAAATTTGTTTTTTTTATTATTATTAATTTCCATTTCTAATAGCAGGGTTCTCAAAAGAATTCATTAGCTGCATACTTTTTCCTGTTCAAATATTTCCCGTCCCATATTGCTCTAGTTTAAAACTCTCCTGATGAGTGTAGCAAGGCATCTACCAAATATCTGTTTTCCTGTTTTCGCAAGATGCAACAGACCTCTAGCAAGGAGTCTATCATACAGGTAATTTATTCAATGGTCAAGAAGCTAAAACATTTCTCACGGCTCCTTGACTTTCCGGCCTAGGTCTTCAAAGTCTCTGCATATAGTTTCCAGGTCCTTTTTTGTTGTGTCATGTGTTCCTACGTGTATTAGGAGACATGTGTAGTTGTCTGTAGCATGGAAGAGTCTTGATACCCTATCAGACACTTATTTGATTTGAGTACCTGGAAGACAACACACTTCTCGTGAGGTAATAATCCGGTCGGCAGATAGCGGCTTCTATTGTTCTTAGTAAGGAATCTTCCACGACCACCACTCTCCTTTTCTTCTTCACCACAGCGCTTCTTCCTTCAAGATGTTTTTGATTTCTTACTGGAGTGTTCATTATGGGCAAAGCACTTCTTTGATGTATCTTTTCATCCTTGTCCTTTGTGAGAGCCTGGTAACGGTTCTTCAGTGGTATGGGTGCTGACTGCATCCTCATCCTCCTGCTTCCATGGGTTACATGCTTTCATTTCTTTTGTTCTATAGGTACATTGAAAAGTGCTTTTCTTCAAACATTCTGAACAGTTATTTCTACTCTATCAATAGCAGCTACAGGAACACTGAAAAGTTCTTCTCTTGCAACATTCTGAAGAGATTATTCTGCTCTGTCAAGGAAATCTTCTTTGATGAGCTTCAGTATAGCTATTCTCTACTGAAGACTTTGCAGCATTTCCTCTAACAGAGTCACAAACCTGCATTTCTGGCACGTAAAGTTTGTCTTTTCCTCTGGCCAGTCTGTAAACATATAGCACACGTAGCAGCACACCATATGGTAATCTCCTTCTCCATGTTGAACAAAACAAATTTCTGTGGAATCGCCGTAAAGATTCACGCGCCAGAATGCACCAGGAATATTCAAATTATCTCTGTCAAGCTTCAATTCCTGGATTGATGATTTCCTCCAAACAGCTCGATCCAGCTACATCCAAAGATCCTCAGCATTGCGGCGACTCTTTGCTCTTCCCAGAATGCACCAGGAGTAGGCAAAGTATGTCCATCAAGCTTAATATCCTGGTTTGACGATTTCCTCCAAGCAGTTGATCAAGCTACACCCAAAGATCCTCAGATCCGTGGCGACTCTTCACTCTTCCCGGAATGCTCCAGGAATAGTCCAATTATCTCTGTTGAGCTTCAATTCCTGTGTCCTGTTTTACATGAAGCAACAGGAGATAATCAAGTTGTATGTATAACTTTTGATTATCAGTCTGTTGGCAATCTTTTGAGCAGTACCTGGTTCACATTGGCACACTACCTGTGTCACTTTTGATGCAGCACAGCACACATTGTGCTTGACACAGTCCTTCTCATCCTTTTCTTTCTTGGCAGCAATGCCCTGATGTAGTTTGTCAGGCAAATTCCACACTCTTACGGCCTACTCCTCACAGTTACTGCATCAAAGTCCCTTACATAGAGGCATCATTCTGCTAGCTTTCTTGGGTGCCCCACTCCTTTTTCATTCTGGCATCAGTTTACACACTCCTTATGTAGCTAAACCTCACCTCTCTTTGGCAGCTAACTCCTTGTGTATCTGGCAAATGCAATCTTTGCAGTCAGATAGCCGCAATACTTTCCTCTGCTATGGCAAGTTAGCCCTGTCCTATCTGGTGAATGCACTCTTCCTAGCCAGGAATAAATGTCCTAGCTCCCCTTATCCTGAGCACTCCTGGCCATCTTTTCTTCAGGTAGTAGTCTTGAGCTAGTTCCCGTCCATTATACTCTGTATCGAGCATTATATGGGGCCCATTACATACTGTATGGAGGAGCATTATATGGGGCCTATTATATCATGCATGGAGGAGCATTATATGGGGCCTATATATACTGTTTGAAGCATTATATGGAGCCCATTATACTGTATGGAGCAATATATGGGGCCACTATACTTTATGGAGCACCGTGTGGGGCCATTATACTGTATAGAGCAATATATGGGTCCCCTTCATACTCTATAGAGGACTATGTGTTTGCCATAATATTGTGTGGAGGACTATATGGGACCCATAATACTGTATGGAGGACTATGTGGTGCCCATAATACTGTATTGAGAACTATGTGGCACACATGATACTGCATGGAGCAGTATGTGGTGCCCATTATACTGTATGGAGCAGTATATGGTGCCCATAAAATTGTGTGGAGGACTAGGTGGTGCCCATAATATTGTATGGAGGACTGTAAATGGGTGATTTGGAGCTATAAGACGAAAGTCAATAGACTAAGCTCTGATGGGTGCAAATGAGCCTTGGAGAAACAAGGGAAAAGGGGGATAAAGGATCGAGAAATTGTTGGAACTGTCAAGTTCAGTGGAATAAGCTTGATGATATGGGGTTGTTTCACAGCCAAGGGCATTGAATACTTGGCCAGGATCGATGGTGGTCTCAATGCTGAGCTATATATGAGTATCCTACAAGATGAGTTACTTTGTACATTAGAGTAATATGGATATGAAAAGGACGACATAGTGTTCCAACATGACAACCACCCGAATCATATGTCTAGATTGGCGAAGAAATGGTCAAATAACTATGAAGTGAAGGTGCTGGATTAGTCCAAAGACCTCAACCCAATCGAACACTTGTATTTAGAGTTGAAGAAAAAGCTGTATACATAGCCAAGTGAATCGACCAGTATGCACCAACATTGGGATGGGTAGAAAAAACCAGGGATCAGACATGCTTGAATCTGATGGAGAGCATGCCCAGAAGGATTCAGGCAGTCTTGAAAGCCAAAGGTGGATTTATGTGTAAATCTAGAAGTGGGAAATAGGGTGACAGTACAAACAGTAACGATTTACACTGCACAAATCACTTCATACACATGTAAGTAAAGTGTCAGAAACTTCTCCCTTTCAGTTCCATTCCATTGCTTCTAATGTTTCCATGTGCAAATGTGAATAATGATGATCACTCTACACTGTGACATCCCTTCAGATATTTGTAGACAGCGATTAAGTCTCCTCTTAGCCTTCTTTTTTGCAAGCTAAACATTCCCAGATCCTTTAACTGTTCCTTGTAGGACATACTTTGCAGTCAACTCACCATCCTGGTAGCTCTTTTCTGTACTTGCTCCAGTTTCAATGTCTTTTTTTAAAATGTGCTCAGAACTGTACACAGTATTCCAGGTAATGCCTGACCAAGAAGAAGTAGAGGGGCATATTTACTTCACGTGATCTAGACTCTATGCTTCTCTTACTACATCCTAGAACTGTATTTGCCTTTTTTGCTGCTGCATCACACTGTTGACTCATGTGCACTCTGTAATCTATTAATATACCCAGGTCTTTTTCACACGTGCTATTGCTTAGTTCTATTCCTCCCAGTCTGTATATGTAATCTTTATTTTTCTTGCCCAGATGTAGAATCTAGCATTTCTCACTGTTAATTACCATTCTATTAGTCGCTGCCCATTGTAAAAGCTTATCAACATCCTTCTGAATCCTTTCTCTGTCTTCTCTAGTGTTAGCCATCCCTTCTAGCTTTGCGTCGTCTGCAAATTTGATTAATTTACCTTCAATTCCCTTATCTAGATAATTTCTAAAATTGTTGAACAACACTGGGGCCAGGACAGAGCCTTGTGGTACCCCACTTGAAACTTTCTTCCAATTGGAAGTGCAACCATTTATTACCACTCTTTGAGTATGATCACTGAGCCAGATATGAATCCACCTAACCGTAGCCTTGTCAATCCCATACTTGGTCAATTTTTTAATAAGGATAGTATGAGATACTTTATCAAATGCTTTGCTGAAGTCAAGATATACTAGATTCACTGGCCTGTAATTTCCTGGTTCCATCTTCTTTCCTTTTTTGAAGACAGGGACAACATTTGGCCTTCTCCAATCTCCTGGGACTGATCTTGTGCTCCAGGATTTTTCAAAGATTTTGGCTAGTGGTTCTGTAATTTCTTCTGCTAACGCTTTCAGTAGCTTAGGATGTAATTCATCTGGACCAAGCGATTTAAATTCACTTAAATCAGCTAAGTGTTCCCTCACCAGCTCTCTGTTTAAAGATAGTGTGGATTCTTTTATTCCTTTGATGGCACCGTGAAGATCAGTTAATGTTACTATTGCCTTCTTAGAGAACACTGATGCAAAACAGGAATTATAAAATTTGGCCCTCTCAACATAGTTTTTGACCACTTCACCCTTTTCATCCCGTAGTTATCTTATAGCATCTTTGACTTTTCTTTTGCTTTCCCCCAAAATCTTTTTTTACTGCCTTTGGTCTCCCTTGCAAGACTCACTTTATTACTGACTTTAGCTTTTTGTAATGCTTGCTCTGCATTCCCTGAAAATAGCGTTATATTCTTCTTTAGACATGCCCCCCACTTTCCATATAATATACTGTACACTTCTTTTTTCCTTTTTAGCAAGTGATTAAGTTCTGTGTTCATCCATCTTGTCCATCTTAGGCTCTTTAAATTATCACAATTCTTCTTTTCGGGATTGTTACCGATTGTGCAGTGAGAATTTCAATTAGCAAAATCTCCTATCCTTGGACATTTCTGTACTTTAGAACATCCAGCCATTGGACCTTTACCACCCTCTTTCTGAGTCCATTAAAATCTACCTTCCTGAAGTCCAATCTTAAGTCTGAGTCCTCGCTGGTCTTCCTCCTCTAATCTAAAATTTGAGGATAGCATGATCACTGCCTCCTAAATTCCCAGCCACCTTTACTTCCTCAACCATTTCCTCCCTGTTGGTAAGAATTAGGTCCAAGATTGCAGATCCTCTTCTTCTCTCTTCTTCGACGTTTCGCTGTTCACTTTCGATAGGGCATCACAAAGGTTTCCAGCGCTTGTGGGTAAACCCTTTATCTTTCTACAGGCGTGTAGCCTGGTGCGTGTGGATAGCACGAAAAGTCCAGAATCGAAATTAGGTAGGCATCTAGACACCTTTATGAAAGGAACTGTATCCCAAATTTCATCCACAAGCAAATTCTAATAAAGATGTGAGGGTCTTGGGAAGGGAAATTGAAGGGTCCACGCAAGTGGAGGGAAGATATACCAGGGTTTGAAATGGAAGACTTTCTAAAAACCAGACTGACCCCAAAGAAAATGATCCCTTATAATAGCTACACTGGTTTCTATAAGGGGGGGAGGGGAGGGAGGGGATTATTAGTATTATTTATTTATATAGCATCATTAATTCCATGGTGCTGTACACTAGATGGGTTTACATCAAAATACAAATATCACTTACAGTGAAAAAAACTAACAATGACAGAGTGGTACAGAGGGAAGAGGACCCTGCACTGCTTGGCTTACATTCTACATGATTGGGGGGAAGGAGACAGTAGGTCAGGGTTGCAGTAGCTCAAATGGTGTTGAGGTGGCCATGTGGTCATTACAGGTTGTAAACTTCTTTGAAGAGATGGGTTTTCAGGTTCCGTTTGAAGGATCCAAATATGATGGATAACCGGACGTCTTGGGGCACAGAATTCCAGATGATGGGGGATATTCGGGAGAAGTCTTGGAGGCGATTGGGTTGTTCTCTCCATTATGAAACGGACTTAAGACCCAACATCAACCATAATTCGAACCTCGCAACTCCATCTCCAAGACTTCTCCTGTGCTGCGCCATTTCTCTGGGATGCACTGTCCCAAACAATCTGACTGCTACCTAGCTCCCATGTTTTTAAGTGTGCTTTAAAACATATCTTTATCCCCTTAATGACCAGAGGTATTTTTGGTCTTGCATTTTCATTTTTTGCTCCCCTTCTTCCCAGAGCCATAATTTTTTTATTTTTTGGTCAATATGGCCATGTGAGGGCTTGTTTTTTACGGGATGAGTTGTACTTTTGAACGACACCTTTGGTTTTACCATGTCATGTACTAGAAAACGGGTTAAAAATTCCAAGTGCAGTGAAATTGCAAAAAAGTGCAATCCCACACTTGTTTTTTGTTTGACCTTTTTAATAGGTTCGCTAAATGCTAAAACTGATCTACCATTATGATTCTCCAGGTCATTACGAGTTCATAAACATAAGGATGAATGACCTCGGGGAGATCAAAACATCCAGCACTGCGGAGACACCATCACGTGTTTCTCAATGCAGTAATCCAGAACACTGCCCCCATCCCTAAAGGGAAATATGCAAATGCATGTAGAAAAGCCGCGGAGACACCATCACGTGTTTCTCAACGCAAGCATTGAATAGCCAGGTCTTTCACCGGGAAGGAACAACCACGGGAAGGGCAGCATCCAATAAAGGAAAACCACCTATGCCAAAATATGTTATCCATCCACAGACAGCTGTTTCGGGGTATTTGCCCCACATCAGTGTGGAGTAGGAAACTGGCTATTAGGAGCAGTGCCTAGTGAAAAGGCTATAAACATAAGGATGAATGACCTCGGGGAGATCAAAACATCCAACACTGCGGAGACACCATCACATGTTTCTCAACGCAGTGATCCAGAACACTGCCCCCATCCCTAAAGGGAAATATGCAAATGCATGTAGAAAAGCCGCGAAGACATCATCACATGTTTCTCAACGCAAGCAATGAATAGCCAGGTCTTTCACCGGGAAGGAACAACCACGGGAAGGGCAGCATCCAATAAAGGAAAACCACCTATGCCAAAACATGGTATCCATCCACAGACAGCTGTTTCGGGGTATTTTCCCCTCATCAGTGTGGAGTAGGAAACTGACTACTAGGAGCAGTGCCTAGTGAAAAGACTATAAACATAAGGATGAATGACCTCGGGGAGATCAAGACCTGGCTATTCATTGCTTGCGTTGAGAAACACGTGATGGTGTCTCCGCGGCTTTTCTGCATGCAATTACGAGTTCATAGACAACAGAAATGTCTAGGTTCTTTTTTATCTAAGTGGTGAAAAGAAATTCGAAACTTTTCTGAAAAAAAAAAAGCGCCATTTTCCGAAACCTAGAAACATATAAACAAAAAAACGTATGTTGAACAAGGTAGAACATTTTATTGGTAACAAAAACAAAAAATACACATATTAATGAGTTAAAATGTAGCCAATGGTGCCTGAAAAAAGTCAAACATCTTGGTGGCACCACCCTGGGTTGACAGGTAAGAAGATAGCAACTAAATGGCATAAAATGGCAAGGTTACATTAAGTGTCCATATCAAAGACACGAGCATACTGTTTACCAAGAGGTTACTAGTCCATAGCATTAAGTTAAGCAATTTGAGTCATGTGACATATAAATAAAGATCCAACTAAGAATAGTAAGAAAAAACGCCGGAACTGCCAAGAGAAAGGTTTAAGGAAACCCCTAACAATACATATGAAAACAACTTACCTAAACCCTGATAGTGGTGCCACTTCCCTACGCGCATTTCGGCGGTGTGCCTTCAACGGGGGGACGAAACCTGTAGCGTCTCCATTTTTCGTGATCTCGGATCGGGTGATGGCTTAATCTTTGCATGCCGAGCCGACGTTTTTAATTATACCATTTTGGTGCAGATACAATCCTTTGATGTGCTGTAATTGAAAATATGTGACCTTGTTGGACATTGTAATGTCTGGACTCTGTTTCTTTGTTTGAATTTCGTTAATAAAAATCTATCTGGTTAAAAACAAATATATATATCTACACTGACATGGTTTTGCTGATATTCTACAGGCATATATAACCCCTTACATACAATCAAATATGTCTCCTGGGACTACCTATTCATGCTCCAAATGTGGTTCAGCTAACACAGATATACTCCATCTCTTGTGGGGCTGCATGCATATCCAGAAATTATGGAAAAACATTCATTCACATATCCAAAATACGTATTGCATTACGGTTCCATTAACACCACAATGGGCAGTTTTCAACATCCTGGCAGATAGTCATCAAAATATATCGAGACTAGATTAGATCATCACTAATTATTTGGGCCTCGGCTACAAGGAAGAATATTCTCCATCATTGGTTAAACCCAGTGCCACCACCACTAACACTTATGGATTGGCTGGACACACTGACAAACAAACAAAAAATGACTGGGAAATTATTTGAAAGATGGGTGTCGTTCATTCCCACATTACCAGACAACACTAAAGATAGATTGAGGAAACAATTCGAAAACACCTCATGTAACTTACTTGAGACACTTCATAACCGGGTTCCAATACCATAGTCATTGATGTTATGTGAGAGTTTAGTTCGCACATGTTTTTTATTTCTTTTTTTTGGTTAAGTGTTAACTTCATGATATTTTCTGGGTATCATTACCTGTATGTACTCATATGCATTTAATAAACAGAGTTTAAAAAAAAAAAGTAGACTGACTGTAGCTCAGGCAGAAACTTTTTTCATTTTGCTCTATAACCCTTCCTAAGCCATGGGCAGGGTTGGACTGGCCTGGTGGGGTACTGGTGAAATTCCCAGTGGGCCCCAGAGTGAGAAGGAGGAAAAAAGAAAAAAAAAGTTTTTAGGGACACCGGCCCTTTAAAAGAGCAGCAGGCCAGGCAGAGGTGCGTGCATGCAGGCCTGACCTGCCACCACGGCCAGGGCTGGCGTCACCACCCGGTGAACCCAGAAAAGTGCTGGGGCCCTGGCCAAAAGGGGGGACACTGTTGTGAATTGTATTTCTTGGCTCCCTCTTGTGTTCTCTAGCGGTAGTACACTTGGATTGTCTGTCTCCAGGTTTTTACCCACCTGGGTCGTTTGGCCTGGGTGTTCCTATTTAGACTTCCTGGAAACTCAGTATGGTGCCTGGAATCGATGTTACCAGTCTAGTCTTTTGGCTCCTGTCTCCTGCTTTTTGCAAGATAAGCTAAGTCCTGCTTTCTTATTTTTGTTTATCCGCATTTCTGATATTTTGTTCCAGCTAGTTACAATGTGATTCTGATTTTTGCTGGAAGCTCTAGGGGGGCTGATATTCTCCCCCTGCACCGTTAGTCGGTGCGGGGGTTCTTGGATTTTCAGCATGGATATTTTGATAGGGTTTTTTGCTGACCGAATAAGTTCTCTTTCTATTTTCTGCTATTATTTAGTGGGCCTCACTTTGCTAAATCTAGTTCATACTTACGTTTGTCTTTTCTTCTTACCTCACCGTTATTATTTGTTGGGGGTTTGTATTTCATCTTTGGGGTCCCTTCTCTGGAGGCAAGTGAGGTCTTATTTTCTCTGAAAGGGTTAGTTAGTTCTCCGGCTGGTGCGAGACGTCTAGAATCAACGTAGGTACGTTCCCTGGCTACTGTTAGTTGTGTGCTAGGATCAGATATTCGGTCAGCCTAGTTACCACCTCCCTATGAGCTAGTTTTTGTGTTAGCAGACTTAGTTTGTACATTTGAGATCCTCTACCACTAGGATCACAACAGTATTCCAGGCCCTTAATGCATTGCTGAAGCGGGATTAAAAGAAAAGAAGTTCTGAGTTTTTTTGTTTTTTTTTTCTTCTTCCCCTTTTTCTCTGAGTGGCTTGAAGCTCTGCTACAGACATGAATGTTCAGACTCTGATTACTAGTGTGGATCAGCTTGCTGCAAGAGTGCAGGGCATTCAGGATTTCGTTACTAGCAGTCCTATGTCAGAGCCTAAGATACCTATTCCTGAACTTTTCTCTGGTGATCGATTTAAATTTAGGAATTTCAGGAATAATTGTAAATTGTTTCTATCTTTGAGACCGCGTTCGTCTGGAGACTCAGCTCAGCAAGTTAAAATTGTTATCTCTTTCTTGCGCGGCGACCCTCAGGATTGGGCTTTTGCATTGGCGCCAGGAGATCCGGCATTGGCAAACATTGATGCGTTTTTTTCTGGCGCTCGGTTTACTTTATGAGGAGCCCAAGCTTGAAATTCAAGCAGAGAAAGCGTTGCTGGCTATCTGTCAGGGCCAGGATGAGGCTGAAGTGTATTGCCAAAAATTTTGGAAATGGTCCGTGCTCACTCAGTGGAATGAGTGTGCTCTGGCCGCAATTTTCAGAAATGGCCTTTCTGAAGCCATTAAGAATGTGATGGTGGGTTTTACCATTCCTACAAGTCTGAGTGATTCTATGGCTTTGGCCATTCAGATAGATCGGCGTTTGCGGGAGCGCAAATCTGCTAATCCTCTGGCAGTGCTGTCTGAACAGGCACCTGACTCAATGTTATGTGATAGAATTCAGACTAGAGCTGAACGAAGAAATCATAGACTTCAGAATGGGTTATGTTTTTACTGTGGTGATTCTACACATGTTATCTCGGCATGCTCTAAACGCCTAACAAAGATGATTAGTCCTGTCACCATTGGTAATTTAAATCCTAAGTTTATTTTGTCTGTGACTCTAATTTGCTCATTGTCTTCCTACCCTGCTATGGCGCTTGTGGATTCAGGTGCTGCCCTGAGCCTTATGGACTTGTCATTTGCCAAGCGCTGTGGTTTTGTCCTGGAGCCTTTAAAAAATTCCATTCCTCTTAGAGGAATTGATGCTACGCCATTGGCGGAGAATAAACCGCAGTATTGGACACAAGTGACCATGTGCATGACTCCTGAACATCGGGAGGTGATTCGTTTTCTTGTTCTGCATAACATGCATGATTTGGTCGTTTTAGGTCTGCCATGGTTACAGACCCATAATCCAGTCTTAGATTGGAAGGCAATGTCTGTGTCAAGTTGGGGTTGTCAGGGAATTCATTGCGATTCCCCGTCGGTGTCTATTGCTTCTTCTACTCCTTCTGAAGTTCCGGAGTATTTGTTGGACTATCAGGATGTATTTAGTGAGTCCAGGTCCAGTGCCCTTCCTCCGCATAGGGACTGTGACTGCGCTATAGATTTGATTCCTGGTAGTAAATTTCCTAAGGGACGTTTATTTAATTTATCTGTACCTGAACATGCTGCAATGCGTTCTTATATAAAGGAGTCTTTAGAGAAGGGACATATTCGTCCATCCTCTTCCCCTCTTGGTGCGGGTTTTTTTTTTGTAGCCAAAAAGGACGGGTCTTTGAGACCTTGTATAGACTATCGACTTCTGAATAAAATCACGGTCAAATTTCAGTATCCTTTGCCACTGTTGTCGGACTTGTTTGCTCGGATTAAGGGTGCTAAGTGGTTCACCAAGATAGATCTTCGGGGTGCGTACAACCTTGTGCGCATTAAGCAGGGAGATGAATGGAAAACTGCGTTCAATACGCCCGAAGGTCATTTTGAGTACTTGGTGATGCCTTTTGGGCTCTCTAATGCCCCTTCTGTGTTTCAGTCTTTTATGCATGACATCTTCCGGAAGTATCTAGATAAATTTATGATTGTTTATCTGGATGATATTCTGTTTTTTTCTGATGATTGGGATTCTCATGTAAATCAAGTCAGGATGGTGTTTCAGGTTTTGCGTGATAATGCTTTGTTCGTGAAAGGCTCGAAGTGTCTCTTTGGAGTGCAGAAGGTTTCCTTTCTGGGTTTCATTTTCTCCCCGTCTACAGTGGAGATGGACCCAGTCAAGGTCCAAGCTATTCATGATTGGACCCAACCCACGTCCGTTAAGAGTCTTCAGAAATTCTTGGGTTTTGCTAATTTCTACCGTCGTTTTATTGCTAATTTCTCTAGCGTTGTGAAACCTTTGACGGATATGACCAAGAAAGGTTCTGATGTGACTAATTGGGCTCCGGCAGCCGTAGAGGCTTTCCGGGAGCTGAAGCGCCGGTTTACTTCGGCGCCTGTTTTGTGCCAGCCTGATGTTTCACTTCCCTTTCAGGTTGAAGTAGACGCTTCTGAGATCGGTGCAGGGGCTGTTTTGTCGCAGAAAGGCTCTGGTTGTTCTGTGATGAGACCTTGTGCTTTTTTTTCTAGGAAGTTTTCGCCTGCGGAGCGGAACTATGATGTGGGTAATCGGGAGTTGTTGGCCATGAAGTGGGCATTTGAGGAGTGGCGTCATTGGCTCGAGGGAGCTAGGCATCGTGTGGTGGTCTTGACTGATCACAAGAATTTGATGTATCTCGAGTCTGCTAAGCGCCTGAATCCTAGACAAGCTCGTTGGTCGTTGTTTTTCTCCCTTTTTGACTTTGTGGTTTCATACCTGCCTGGTTCGAAGAATGTGAAGGCAGATGCTCTTTCTAGGAGTTTTGTGCCTGACTCTCCGGGAGTCTCAGAGCCAGCTGGTATTCTTAAAGAGGGAGTAATTTTGTCGGCCATTTCTCCTGATTTGCGACGTGTGTTGCAGAGATTTCAGGCTGGTAGACCTGACTCTTGCCCACCTGATAGACTGTTTGTTCCTGATAAATGGACCAGCAGAGCTATCTCTGAGGTTCATTCCTCAGTGTTGGCAGGGCATCCTGGGATTTTTGGTACCAGAGATTTGGTGGCTAGGTCCTTTTGGTGGCCTTTCTTGTCGCGGGATGTGCATTCTTTTGTGCAGTCCTGTGGGATTTGTGCTCGGGCTAAGCCTTGCTGTTCTCGTGCCAGCGGGTTGCTTTTGCCCTTGCCGGTCCCGAAGAGGCCCTGGACACACATTTCCATGGATTTCATTTCAGATCTTCCGGTTTCTCAAGGTATGTCTGTCATCTGGGTGGTGTGTGATCGCTTTTCCAAGATGGTCCATTTGGTGCCCTTGCCTAAGTTGCCTTCCTCTTCCGATCTGGTTCCTTTATTCTTTCAGAACGTGGTTCGTTTGCATTGCATTCCTGAGAATATCGTGTCTGACAGAGGGTCCCAGTTTGTGTCCAGGTTCTGGCGATCTTTTTGTGCTAAGATGGGCATTGATTTATCATTCTCATCTGCCTTTCATCCTCAGACTAATGGCCAAACGGAGCGAACTAATCAGACGCTGGAGGCTTACTTGAGATGTTTTGTTTCTGCGGATCAGGATGATTGGGTGACCTTTTTGCCATTGGCTTTGTTTGCCCTCAATAATCGGGCTAGTTCCGCTACTTTGGTTTCGCCATTTTTCTGCAATTCTGGTTTTCATCCTCGTTTCTCCTCGGGGCATGTTGAATCTTCTGACTGTCCTGGGGTGGATTCCGTGGTGGATAGATTGCAGCGGATTTGGAGTCATGTGGTGGACAACTTGAAATTGTCACAGGAGAAGGCTCAGCGTTTTGCCAACCGCCGCCGCGGTGTGGGTCCCCGACTTCGTGTTGGGGATTTGGTTTGGTTGTCTTCTCGGTATGTCCCTCTTAAGGTTTCCTCTCCTAAGTTTAAGCCTCGCTTTATTGGTCCGTATAGAATTTTGGAAATCCTTAATCCAGTTTCTTTTCGTTTGGATCTTCAGGTGTCATTTGCCATTCACAATGTGTTCCATAGGTCTTTGTTGCGGCGGTATGTTGTGCCTGTGGTTCCTGCGGTTGACCCTCCTGCTCCGGTCTTGGTTGAGGGCGAGTTGGAGTACGTGGTGGAGAAGATCTTGGATTCTCGTCTCTCTAGACGGAGGCTTCAGTATCTGGTCAAATGGAAGGGCTATGGTCAGGAGGATAATTCCTGGGTGGTCGCCTCTGATGTTCATGCGGCCGATTTGGTTCGTACTTTTCACGCGGCTCATCCTGATCGTCCTGGTGGTCGTAGTGAGGGTTCGGTGTCCCCTCCTTAAAGGGGGGGTACTGTTGTGAATTGTATTTCTTGGCTCCCTCTTGTGTTCTCTAGCGGTAGTACACTTGGATTGTCTGTCTCCAGGTTTTTACCCACCTGGGTCGTTTGGCCTGGGTGTTCCTATTTAGACTTCCTGGAAACTCAGTATGGTGCCTGGAATCGATGTTACCAGTCTAGTCTTTTGGCTCCTGTCTCCTGCTTTTTGCAAGATAAGCTAAGTCCTGCTTTCTTATTTTTGTTTATCCGCATTTCTGATATTTTGTTCCAGCTAGTTACAATGTGATTCTGATTTTTGCTGGAAGCTCTAGGGGGGCTGATATTCTCCCCCTGCACCGTTATTCGGTGCGGGGGTTCTTGGATTTTCAGCATGGATATTTTGATAGGGTTTTTTGCTGACCGAATAAGTTCTCTTTCTATTTTCTGCTATTATTTAGTGGGCCTCACTTTGCTAAATCTAGTTCATACTTACGTTTGTCTTTTCTTCTTACCTCACCGTTATTATTTGTTGGGGGCTTGTATTTCATCTTTGGGGTCCCTTCTCTGGAGGCAAGTGAGGTCTTATTTTCTCTGAAAGGGTTAGTTAGTTCTCCGGCTGGTGCGACACGTCTAGAATCAACGTAGGTACGTTCCCTGGCTACTGTTAGTTGTGTGCTAGGATCAAATATTCGGTCAGCCTAGTTACCACCTCCCTATGAGCTAGTTTTTGTGTTAGCAGACTTAGTTTGTACATTTGAGATCCTCTACCACTAGGATCACAACAGGACACACGCTATGGGGCCCATGAGCCGGGTGAGTCCGGTGCCAGCGCGGGGTCCACCAGGCCCCCCCCCGCAAATACTCACCTCTCCTCATTCTCAAGAGCTGCAGTGTCTTCAGCTCCCTCTGAGGTCTCAGGGCAGAGGGTGCGATGATGTCACTACAGCATACTCCCTGTACTGAGGACTGCAGATAGTCAGAAGTGACGCTGAGTATACCCGACCTGTGGCGGGAATGGGAGAGGTGAATATTTGATTTTTTTTATGTATGCAGCATTATATGGGACCCATTATATACTGTATGGAGGAGCATTATATGGGCCCATTATATACTGTATGGAACATTATATGGGTCCCATTATATGCTGTATGGAGGAGCATTATATGGGGCCTAATATATACTGTATGGAGCATTATATGGTGCCCATTGTACTGTATGGAGGAGTATTATATGAGTACTATTATACACTGTATGGCACATTATATGGGGCCCATTATATACTGTATTGAGCATTATATGGGGCCCATTACATACTGTATGGAGGAGCATTATGTGGGGCCTAATATATACTACATAGAAAATTATATGGGACCCATTGTACTGTATGGAGGAGTATTATATGGGTCCCATTATATACTGTATGGCACATTATATGAGGCCCATTATATTCTGTATCGAGCATTATATGGGTCCCATTACATACTGTATGGAGGAGCATTATATGGGGCCTATTATATAATGTATGGAGGAGCATTATATGGGGCCTATTATATACTGTATGGAGCACTATTTGGGGCCCATTATATACTGCATGGAGGAGCATTATATGGGGCCTATTATATACTGTATAAAGCATTATATGGAGCACATTTTACTGTATGGAGCAAAATATGGGGCCCATTATACTGTATGGAACACTGTTAGGCCATTATTCTGCATGGAGCAATATATGGGGCCACTATACTTTATGGAGCACCGTGTGGGGCCATTATACTGTATAGAGCAATATATGGGTCCCCTTCATACTGTATGGAGGACTATGTGGTGCCCATAATATTGTGTGGAGGACTATATGGGACCCATAATACTGTATGGAGGACTATGTGGCACCCATAATACTGTATGGAGCAGTATGTGGTGCCCATTATACTGTATGGAGCAGTATATGGTGCCAATAAAATTGTATGGAGGACTAGGTGGTGCCCATAATATTGTGTGGAAGACCATATGGGGCCCATAATACTGCATGGAGGACTATGTGGTGTCATTAATACTATATGGAGGACTATGTGGAGCCCATAATACTGTATGGAGGATTATGTGATGACCATAATACTGTATGGAGGACTATGTGGTGTCCATAATACTGTATGGAGGACTATGTGGTGCCCATAATACTGTATGGAGGACTATACTGTCCAGTCTAAAATGATAAGTCTGCAGTCGTGCCGTGAGCTGCGAGGAATTGTCGCTTTCTGAGCTTTTGTATAATTTACAATAGATATCACTCATATAATGTAATAATATAATCTCTTTATTTATATAGCGCCAACATATTCCGCAGCACTTTACAGTTTGCACACATTATCATCGCTGTCCCTGATAGGGCTCACAATCTAAATTCCCTATCAGTATGTCCAGGCTCGGACTGGCCCACCGGAGAACCGGAGGATCCTCCGGTGGGCCCAGGCACTGACACCTGCTGGCAGGGCCCCCACTGCTCCAGGGGCCCCCACTGCTCCGGGGGCCCCCCCGGCAGCCCCCCACCCACCCTCCTTGAAGACGATACTCACCCTGCTCCAGCGATGGTCTCGGCGTCTGCTCTGCACTGCATCTTCTTCCTGCTTGTGCGATCACGTGGTACCGCTTCATTAAGGTCATGAATATGCGCATATTCATGACTTTAATCAGTATCACATGACCGCACAAGCTCAAGCAGGAAGAAGATGCAGTGCAGAGCAGCAGACGCCGAGAGCCCGAGACCATCGCTGGAGCAGGCAGCAGGGTGAGTATCGTCTTCAAGGAGGGCGGCCGGGGGGGCCCCTGGAGCAGTGGTGGACACTGGGGGGGCAGAATGCTGGACACACACTGGGGGAGAATGCTGGAGACACACTGGGGCAGAATGCTGGAGACACACTGGGGCAGAATGCTGGACACACACTGGGGCAGAATGCTGGACACACACTGGGGCAGAATGCTGGACACACACTGGGGCAGAATGCTGGAGACACACTGGGGCAGAATGCTGGACACACACTGGGGCAGAATGCTGGAGACACACTGGGGCAGAATGCTGGAGACACACTGGGGCAGAATGCTGGACACACACTGGGGCAGAATGCTGGACACACACTGGGGCAGAATGCTGGACACACACTGGGGCAGAATGCTGGAGACACACTGGGGCAGATTGCTGGACACACACTGGGGCAGAATGCTGGACACACACTGGGGCAGAATGCTGGACACACACTGGGGCAGAATGCTGGACACACACTGGGGCAGAATGCTGGACACACACTGGGGCAGAATGCTGGAGACACACTGGGGCAGAATGCTGGAGACACACTGGGGCAGAATGCTGGACACACACTGGGGCAGAATGCTGGACACACACTGGGGCAGAATGCTGGACACACACTGGGGCAGAATGCTGGACACACACTGGGGCAGAATGCTGGACACACACTGGGGCAGAATGCTGGAGACACACTGGAGCAGAATGCTGGACACACACTGGGGCAGAATGCTGGAGACACACTGGGGCAGAATGCTGGACACACACTGGGGCAGAATGCTGGACACACACTGGGGCAGAATGCTGGACACACACTGGGGCAGAATGCTGGAGACACACTGGGGCAGAATGCTGGAGACACACTGGGGCAGAATGCTGGAGACACACTGGGGCAGAATGCTGGAGACACACTGGGGCAGAATGCTGGAGACACACTGGGGCAGAATGCTGGAGACACACTGGGGCAGAATGCTGGACACACACTGGGGCAGAATGCTGGACACACACTGGGGCAGAATGCTGGAGACACACTGGGGCAGAATGCTGGAGACACACTGGGGCAGAATGCTGGACACACACTGGGGCAGAATGCTGGACACACACTGGGGCAGAATGCTGGACACACACTGGGGCAGAATGCTGGAGACACACTGGGGCAGATTGCTGGACACACACTGGGGCAGAATGCTGGACACACACTGGGGCAGAATGCTGGACACACACTGGGGCAGAATGCTGGACACACACTGGGGCAGAATGCTGGACACACACTGGGGCAGAATGCTGGAGACACACTGGGGCAGAATGCTGGAGACACACTGGGGCAGAATGCTGGACACACACTGGGGCAGAATGCTGGACACACACTGGGGCAGAATGCTGGACACACACTGGGGCAGAATGCTGGACACACACTGGGGCAGAATGCTGGACACACACTGGGGCAGAATGCTGGAGACACACTGGAGCAGAATGCTGGACACACACTGGGGCAGAATGCTGGAGACACACTGGGGCAGAATGCTGGACACACACTGGGGCAGAATGCTGGACACACACTGGGGCAGAATGCTGGACACACACTGGGGCAGAATGCTGGAGACACACTGGGGCAGAATGCTGGAGACACACTGGGGCAGAATGCTGGAGACACACTGGGGCAGAATGCTGGAGACACACTGGGGCAGAATGCTGGAGACACACTGGGGCAGAATGCTGGAGACACACTGGGGCAGAATGCTGGACACACACTGGGGCAGAATGCTGGACACACACTGGGGCAGAATGCTGGAGACACACTGGGGCAGAATGCTGGAGACACACTGGGGCAGAATGCTGGAGACACACTGGGGCAGAATGCTGGAGACACACTGGGGCAGAATGCTGGAGACACACTGGGGCAGAATGCTGGAGACACACTGGGGCAGAATGCTGGAGACACACTGGGGCAGAATGCTGGACACACTGGGGCAGAATGCTGGAGACACACTGGGGCAGAATGCTGGAGACACACTGGGGCAGAATGCTGGAGACACACTGGGGCAGAATGCTGGAGACACACTGGGGCAGAATGCTGGACACACACTGGGGCAGAATGCTGGACACACACTGGGGCAGAATGCTGGACACACACTGGGGCAGAATGCTGGACACACACTGGGGCAGAATGCTGGACACACACTGGGGCAGAATGCTGGACACACACTGGGGCAGAAAGCTGGACACACACTGGGGCAGAAAGCTGGACACACACTGGGGCAGAATGCTGGACACACACTGGGGCAGAATGCTGGACACACACTGGGGCAGAATGCTGGACACACACTGGGGCAGAACGCTGGACACACACTGGGGCAGAACGCTGGACACACTGGGGGCAGAACGCTGGACACACTGGGGGCAGAACGCTGGACACACTGGGGGCAGAATGCTGGACACACTGGGGGCAGTGCTGGTCATACTGGGGCAGATTGTTGGACACACTGGGGGTAATATGCTGGACACACTGGGGGCAAAACTGGACACACTGGGGCAATATGCTTGACATACTGGGGCAGATTGCTGGACACACTGGGGCAGATTGCTGGACATACTGGGGCAGATTCCTGGACACACTGTCTGGGGGCAATGCTGGACATACTGGGACAGATTGCTGGACACTGGGGCAGATTGCCGGACATACTGGGGCAGATTGCTGGACACACTGTCTGGGGGCAATGCTGGACACACTGGGGCAGATTGCTGGACACTGGGGCAATATGCTGGACATACTGGGGCAGGTTGCTGGACACACTGGGGGTAATATGCTGGACACACTGGGGTAGATTGCTGGACACACTGGGGGCAGGACTGGAGGCATGGGCAGAATGTAGATACAGGGCATGATTGGAGACACGGGGCAGAATGAAAGACATGGGGCAGGATTGGATCATGGGGCAGGATGGATACGATGGAGACAGATGGGGTTGGATGGGGAGATCATATGGGGTAGAATGGATACTCATGAGGGCAGGATGGGAGAACATATGGCTGGAGCCAGGAATGAGATAAACGGGGTCAGGGTGGGGAATATTATTACCATAGGGGCTAATTAAGGGATATTATTACTGCAGTGATGTATTTATTTTATTTTTTGAGTATACGGTTTTAATTGGGGGGGCGGTCCTGTTACTGTGTAGAGTGACACTATGTCGCCTTTTTTTCTTCATGTGGTGTAATGTAGAAGTTGTGAAAAATTAAGTAATGTGTTCTGCAAGCAGAGCTCGAGATAACTGTGTTATTTCCTGCAGAAATGAGTCCTGGCTGGAAGAAATGATGGCGGTCTGTGCTGGATGAAAGATGAAGGACTTCACCTAGAGACGTCACTGGTGAGTCAGTGTTACCTATACACTGACACTATACACTGTATACTATATACAGAGCTCCTGTGTATAATGTCACCAGTGATCACTGTATTACCTATACATTATATACAGAGCTCCCGTGTATAATACCACCAGTGATCTCTGTATTACCTCTACACAGACACTGCATACTAAGTACAGATCTCCTGTGTATAATGTCACTTAGGCTGCCGTCACACATTCAGTATTTGGTCAGTATTTTGCATCAGTATTTGTAAGCCAAAACCAGGAGTGGGTGATAAATGCAGAAGTGGTGCATATGTTTCTATTATACTTTTCCTCAAATTGTTCCACTCCTGCTTTTGGCTTACAAATACTGATGTAAAATACTGACCAAATACTGCTAGTGTGACAGCAGCCTTATGGTGATAGTATTGTGTGTTGTTTTTTTTTTTTTTTTTTTTATTTCTGATCAGTATTGTAGTATTCAGTCACTATGTGGTGGTAATATGTGGTCTGGAAATGGTGTTGTGGTATTTGTCCCTTGTATGTGCTATTTGGTCACCAAGTGGTGGTAATATGTGGTCTTGACATGGTGCGGTGGTATTTGTCCCTTGTATGTAGTATTATTCGGTCACTATGTGGTCTGGTCATGGTGTGGTGGTATTTCTTCCTGTATGTGGTAATATTGGTCTTGGTATAGTGGATTGTGTTGTGTATGGCGGTCATTTGTTCTCTCTGATATTAATTAGGAGAAGATTCTTTATTTCCATTAGGGTGAGTGTCCACGGTAAGTAAACGCTGCGTGTTTGACGCTGCAGCGTCAAACACGCAGCGTCCAGATGTTCCAGCATAGTGGAGGGGATTTTGTGAAATCCCGTGTCCACTATGCGTGGAAACACGCACGCGACGGCCCTGCGACTCCGGACATGCTGCGCGTCTTTTCAGATCGCAGCATGTCCGTGCTACCTGCGGCGACGCTGCGTCGCCGCAAGTAATATCACAGGGCCCTATGTCGAGGGGTGCGATGATCCCGGATGTGTACAGTACACATCCGGCATCATCGCGTCTCAGAAAGGGGGCGGGGCTTAGCGCCGAGCGGCTTCTCCGCTCCGGCGATATCGCCGGCCATCCTGACCGTCGACACGCACCCTTAGAGTTTTAATGCTTTGTGCACAGCGGCGGAGATGCACTTACAGGGGGTTTCCTGTGGAAAAAAGTAATCACCTCTCCACAGGATAAGTGATAACGTATTGATTGGTGGGGGGGTCTGACTGCTTGGACCCACTCAGCAAAATGTGGAACTTTTTATCCCCATTAGACTGGAGTGGCATGTCCGACTAGATCACTGATCCATTCATTCCCTCAGTGGCTGCACTTGTTTTTTTCTGGAAGCCCCAAAGAGAATGAATGGAGCTGCGGTCAGACATCCCACCTGCCGCTGAATTTTAAAATAGTGATAAAAGTGTCCTGTCAGGGATAAAACTTCCCCAGTTTCTAATGGTCGGATCTAAGCGATCACCTATCCTGTGGAGCCCATGGATCAGTGATAACTTGTTTTAACCAAGAACCCCGTTAATGTAAACTACCGTAATTATACATCCCAGTTATTGGCGCACACGGTAGATGTGCGGCAGCCGCCGGTGTTTTACAGCCGATGCTCCACTATAATGACAGATATTTGCATATAGCTGTAGGGTGGGCCCCTAGAGTCCATTCCTCTGGTGGGCCCCAGACACCCCAGTCCGACGCTGAGTATGTCTTTGGAATGTGGAAGGAAACCGGAGTACCCGGAGGAAACCCACGCAAACACGGGGAGAACATACAAACTCCAGGACTCCAGTGCTGCAAGGCTGCAGTGCTAACCAATGAACCACCGTGCTGCCCTGTAAGTATGTTAGGAGTAAGTTAAATCATTGTCATTGTACCATACCTATATTTCTTATCTGTGCATTATTAATTGTGGTATGTGTTAAAGGGGCCCTTTTGCCTGGGGCCCATGAAGCTGGCCCTAGTGGCGACGCACATCAAGATGTATGCCGACTGCAGCTGTGAGGAACATATATTATTGGTTTATCGTGGCAAGTGGGGACATAATTACTGTAAGGGCCAATCAGGGAACATTATAACTGCTGTAATTTAATTTACTTTTGAGGATACTGTCTTCCATGGGGAGAACAATAAGGAGGTACTGTTACTGTGCAGGGTGGCACTATGTCTCTTTTTTTCTTCATCTGACATAGGGTAAAAGTTCAGGAAAAAGTGGGGAATGTGCTCTAGAAGCAATCAGCTACAGATAACTGTGTGTTACTTTATGCAGAGACGAGTCCTGGCTGAAAGAAGGGATGGCGGACTCCACTGGATGAAGTAGAAAAGCGAAGATGAAGGACTTCAACTATAGATGTCACTGGTAAGTCAGTGTCTTACTTGTACACTTACATTATACACTGTATACTATGTACAGAGCTACTGTGTATAATGTCACCAGTGTTCACTATATTACCTGTACACTATACGCTATATACAGAGCTGATGTGCATAATGGCACTGGCGATCACTGTATTATCTGTACACTGACACTATATGCAGAGCTCCTGTGTATAATGTCACTGGTGATCACTGTATTTCCTGTATACTATACACTATATATATATAGACCTGATATGCATAATGGCACTGGTGACCACTATATTACCTGTACACTGACACTATACACTGTATACTATATACAGAGCTCCTGTGTAAAATGTCACTGATGAGTCACTGTATTACCTGTACACTGACTCTATATACTCTAAACAATGTACAGAGTACCTGTGTATAATGTCAATCACTGGTGATTACTGTATTACGTGTACACTAAAACTATATACAGAACTCTTGTGTATAATGTCACCAGTGGTAATATTAGTGTTATTAGTATTGTGGTTTTTATCAATGTTCAGTATTGTAGTACTTGGTCACTAGGTGGTGGCAATATGTGATCTGGTCATGAATTGGTGGTATTTCTGTCTTATATGTGGTATTATTCAGTCACTATGTGGTAGTAATATATGGTCTGGTCATGGTGTGGCGGTATTTGTCCCTGTATGTGGAATTATTCAGTCACTATGCGGTGGTAATATGTGGTCTGGTCATAGTGTGGCAGTATTTGCTCCTTTTATGTGGTATTATTTGGTCACTATGTGGTGATAAAATGTAGTCTGGTCACGATGTGGCTTGTATGTGGTATTATTGGTCTTCTTATAGTGGATTGTGTTGTGAATGGAGGTCACTTGTTCTCTGTGATATCAATAAGGGAGAGATTGTTGATTTCCAATAGAGATTAAATACTTGGACGTTTAACCCCTCCATGTCCTGTGACTATGACAGAGTAGCAAATATACACTTACGGGGGTTCTACAGTAAAAACAAGTAATCACCTATTCTAAGACCATGTTCACACATTCAGTATTTGATCAGTATTTTGACTATGTATTTGTAAGCCAAAACCAGGAGTGGTTGATAAAGTGGCGACTTGTTTCTATAATACTTTTCCTCTGATTGTTCCACTCCCAGTTTTGCCTTACAAGTACTGAGGTAAAATACAGACCAAGTACTGAATGTGGCCAAAGAATAAGTGATAAGTTATAGATTGGTGAGGATCCGACTGCTGGGATCTGCATCATTCTGCAGAATGTGCAACTTTTATCTCCATTACCATGCAGTGTCATGTTCATTCCCTAAGTGGCTGCACTTGGTTTTTCTGGAAGCCCCCAAAGAGGATGAATGGAGCTGCGGTCAGACATCCTACCTGTCGTTCCATTTTAAAATGGGGATAAAAGTTCCCCTTTCTTCCGATTATTGTGGTTTCCAATGGTTGGATTCAACCGATCAATAAATTATCACCTTTCTATTCCTGTGGATCGGTGATAACTTGTTTTAATCAAAGAACCCTTTAATGTAAACTACTGTAATTATACATCCCAGTTATGGTGGTTCACAGTAGATGTGCAGGAGCTGCCTGTTTTTTTACAGTCAAGTCTCCACTATAACGGGGATAACTGCTAACAGATATTTGTATATAGCTGTAGGGGGGGCCCGTGGCTGGACTGGCCATCTGGCAATTCTGGCAAATGCCAGAAGGGCCTGTGTGGTCATGGGCTGCCTTGTCTGCTGCGTTGTTAACAGAATCGGTGTTCTCAAGACACCCATACTGTTAAGAGTTGTGATGGAGCACAAAGTCGCTGACTGTCACTTACTCCAGTAGCCCACGGGTATCATTAGACATATTAGTCTTGTAGAAAATCTTCCTTTCCTTCATCCAGTGTAATATTAGTAATATATCCCATCTGGTTCATGGGGACGGGGACAACATGGGCCTGTGTTATTTCAAATGCCAGGACTGAATTTCAGCCCCAGTCCGTACCTGGGTGGGCCCCTAGGGTCAAATCCCCCTGTGGGCCACAGACACCCCAGTCTAACCCTGGCTGTGGGGCAGTGCACCTTAAAAGAAAGTTACTAGTTGGCAAAGGTATTTTGCGTAATATCATAACTTTGGTAACCAAATGGTATGTCAGCCACCATATCATCAACAGTAATACATAGGAACTAAAAAAAGATATACAAGTCCTGGACAGTTGAGAGCACAAAACTGCGATTTTAGATTGCATTAGTCCTTAATTTTTTGGGAAGCGGTACAGACACATTTTCAACTCTTACAAAATCTAAACTTAGCAAATTTTCTAAATATATCAAGATTCCTAGACTTTTTCCAAATTGATATAAGATACTTGAATGTGTGTGGTCTTCTAACTTTAGATACATAAAAGATGAACTTCTTCAAAAGTAAAATAATGGCTTTTTACATTCTTTACCTAAACTTCCCTTGATGTTCATGATTTTAATTCATTTGTTATCATTTAAGGAGGAAGTATTGCTCTTTTACAAAATCCATATGTGTGCCACACATCCTGTTTGTGTTTAAATAACCCTGGTGTTTCTAAAATATATACCGTATTTTCTGGTGTATAAGACGACTGGGCGTATAACACAACCCCCAACTTTTCCATATAAAATATGGAATTTGGGATATACCCGCCGTATAAGACGGGGGTCATCTTATACGCCCAGTCATCTTATACGGCGTGTGGTTCCCAGGGTCTGGAATCCATAGTCATGTAAAAAATAAAGAATAAAAATAAAAAATATGGATATACTCACCCCTCTGACGGACCCTGGCTCTCAGCTGTGCAAGCGTCTGCCTCCATTCCTAAGAATGCAGAGTGAAGGACCTGCGATGACGTTGCAGTCACGCGACCGCTCACGTGACCGCTCATGTGACCGCGACGTAATCGAAGGTCCTTCACTCACTGCATTCTTAGGAACGGAGGCAGACGCTTGCACC
This sequence comes from Ranitomeya variabilis, assembly GCF_051348905.1. Lineage (NCBI taxonomy): Eukaryota > Metazoa > Chordata > Amphibia > Anura > Dendrobatidae > Ranitomeya > Ranitomeya variabilis. The sequence continues at coordinate 316,653,522 of NC_135232.1, read as the reverse complement.
GGTGAGAGCCAGGGTCCGTCAGAGGGGTGAGTATATCCATATTTTTTATTTTTATTCTTTATTTTTTACATGAATATGGATCCCAGGACCTGAAGGAGAGTCTCCTCTCCTTCAGACCCTGGGAACCATCCAGGATCGCTCTGTGCACCCGTACCCGGTGTATAAGACGACCCCCGACTTTTGGGACAATTTTTAGGGGTTAAAAAGTCGTCTTATACGCCGGAAAATATGGTACTCCCACTTGACCGCTCTAAAGGTAGTTCAAACATTTAGAAATGTATTCAGATAGAATAATGAAGAAAAACTACTACATTTTGGTGTAACTATTAGGCTACTTTCACACTAGCGTTAACTGCATTCCGTCACAATGCGTCGTTTTGCAGAACCATCGTTTTTTCACCATTGATTAACATGAAGCGACGCATTGTGACGGATTGCCACACGTCGCACCCGTCGTGCGACGGATGCGTCGTGCAGTGGCGGACCGTCGGGAGCAAAAAACGCTACATGTAACGTTTTTTGCTCACGACGGTCCGCTTTTTCCGACCGCGCATGTGCGGCCGGAACTCCGCCCCCACCTCCCCGCACTTCCCCGCACCTCACAATGGGGCAGCGGATGCTCTGGAAAAATGCATCCGCTGCCCCCGTTGTGCGGCGGAAACAACGCTAGCGTCGGGAACGTCGGCCCGACACACAGCGACGGGCCGAGCCCGACGCTAGTGTGAAAGTAGTGAGTGAATTTGTTCGGAAAACCATTGCCAAACATAAATTCGGCATGAATATGGCACATTCGGATTCGTGATTGGAAACACAAGCAAAATTGTATAAAATCGGGAAAAATTGGAAACATTCGGTAAAAAGTGCGGGAAAATATTTGCGTTGCCACAAAAGTATTTTCAACACTTCGTCTACAATAATGGTGGCGTATCATGAAGGAAGGGGGTTTGCAGAGCTCAGAGGCGCGGCATTCTTGTAAGCAGCAATGTATTTTTTCTTCTAACTTTATGTATGCACATTGCGGCTAGCCAATCAGGGCGCAGGAAATATCCACAATGTCCTGACGCAACAGCTTGTGTCATTTCCTGCTGAAATCACATGTCCCTCTCCATATAAAGAGCGGACATCTTTTTTTTTTAGCGCCATTTTGACACTGTAACAGCGCAGAGAGGGTGCTCCTGATGCTGGCAGTGTTAGCAGCTAGATTTTAGGTAGTTAGCTAGGCGGTTGTTTCTTATTCAGATAGATTAGCTAGCTAGTGTGCTTGCTGTGAAATCAACCTTCCAGCAATTTTCTAAATCTGATTTTTTTCACTAGCTAAATGTGAAACAGCATGCCATATCCCACTTTTGTCATTTAGTGCTGTGGTGACATAATTCTGTGATTTGAGCTGTTGTGCATGAAGAAATATTTTTTTGGGGGGCAGTTGCTAGCGTGATTCACCATGCCATATCTCACCTTGTTATTTAGTCGTGGTGAAATTCCAAAGTGTGCATATCTCATGCACATTAGAAAAAAATATTAATTTTTTCTGTTGCTGAACTTGATACAGCCCGCCATATCCCACGTTGTCATTTTTTGATGGTGATATGTCTGCAGACCTAACACACATTAAAAAAAAATATATATACCGTTTATACTCGAGTATAAGCCGACACCAGTATAAGCCGAGGCACCAAATTTTGCCACAGAAAACTGGGTAAGCTTATTGACTTGAGTATAACCCGGGTGTGTATTGTCCCCTCATTCCTATCCCGGTATACGTGGATCCCCCCGTCCTATCCTGCTCTGTGTGGCTCCCCCTGTTGTATGCATGGCTCCCCTGATTCCCACGTTGTATGCATGGGTCCTCTCATCCCATCTTATATGCATGGCTCCCCCATCCCATCTTGTATGCATGGCTCCCTGTCCCATCTTGTATGCATGGCTGGGCTCCCCCACCCTCACCCCATCCTCCCACATCCTCCCCCTTGTATGCATTGCTCGGCGTCCTCCCCTGTCATATTATTATTATTATTTATTTATATAGCACCATTAATTCCATAGTGCTGTACATGAGAAAAGGGTAGATAGATATCATTTACAGTAAACAAATTTACAATGACAGACATGTACAGAGGGGAGAGGACCCTGTCCTTGTGGACTTACATTCTACGGGATAATGGGGAGGAGACAGAAGGTCGGGGGAGCGGGAGCTCCGGTGGTGGTGAGGTGGCAGCTCTGGCAGTTGGTGATGTGGCAGTTCTGCCGGTTGGTGATGCGGCAGCTCTAGCGACGGTGACGCGGCAGCTCGGGTGGTGGTGAGGCGGCAACTCGGGTGGTTGGTGAGGCGGCAGCTTTGGTGGTGGTAAGGTGGCAGAATGATTATTGCAGGCTGTGGGCTTTCCTGAAGAGATGGGTTTTCAGGTTCCATCTGAAGGATCCAAGGGTGGTGATAGTCGAACGTGTTGAGACGTGGAGTTCCAGAGGATAGGGGATTTTCTGGAGAAATCTTGGAGGCGGTTGTGTGGAACGAATAACTGTGGAGGAGAGTAGGAGGTCTTGGGAGGATCGAAGATTACGTGAGGGAAGATAGTGGGAGATTAGTTCAGAGATATAGGGAGGGGACAGGTTGTGGATGGCTTTGTAGATCAGTGTTAGTAGTTTGAACTGGATTCGTTGGGGAATTGGGAGCCAGTGGAGGGATTTGCAGAGGGGAGAAACAGGGAAGTAGCTAGGAGAGAGGTGGATTAGCCAGGCAGCAGAGTTGAGGACAGACTGGAGTGGTGCAAGAGAGTTAGCAGGGGAGGTCACAGAGGAGGGTGTTGCAGTAATCGAGGCAGGAGATGATGAGGGCATGCACAAGAGTTTTAGTAGACTGTGGGCTGAGGAAGGGATGGATTCTGGCAATATTTTTGAGGTGGGTTGACAGGAGGTGGCAAGAGTTTGGACATGCGGATTGAAGGACAGGGCAGAGTCGTGAGTTACCCCGAGGCAGCAGATTTCAGGTGCGGGAGAGAGCGTGATGCCGTTTTACCATAATAGATAGATCAGGTAGGGGGATACAAGAGATGGGGGAAAGATGATGAGTTCGGTTTTGTCTACATTGAGTTTTAGGAAGCGAGAGTTGAAGAAGGAGGATATGACTGATAGACACTCCGGGATTCTGGACAGCAGAGAGGTGACAACTGGGCTAGAGAGGTAGATCTGTGTGTCATCCGCATACAGGTAGTACTGGAAGTCATGGGACTTTATGAGTTGTCCTAGGCCAAGGGTATAGATGGAAAAAAGTAGGGGCCCTAGGACAGAGCCTTGAGGGACTCCAACAGAGAGAGGGACGAGAAGGTGGTGTGGGAGTGGGAAATGCTAAATGTACAGCTGGAAAGGTATGAAGCAATCCAGGACAGGGTAAGGCCTTCGATGCCAAGGAATGAAAGAATCTGTGGCAGCAGGCAGTGGTCGACTGTGTCGAAAGCAGAGACACTCACCCTCCTCGCACCATCGCTAAACGTCCCGGCATCTCCATTGTCCCAGTGCGGCAGCTTCTTCCTGTGCTGAGCGGTCACGTGGTACCACTCATTAAGGTCATGAATATGCGCTCCATACCTATGGGAGTGGAAACGCGTACATATTCATTACCTTAATGAGCGGTACCACCTGACCGCTGAGCACAGGAACAGAAAAGAGCTGCCGGGACAGAGATGCAGGGACGGAGATGCAGCAATGAAGGGTGAGTGTTGATGTATTCTGGAAGTCAGCGGCTGCAGCTGCCACTATGCTACAGCCACTGGCTCCCAGCTCCACCTCCCCTCCGGCTTTCTAGGACCGTGACTCGTGTATAAGCCGAGGGGGGCGTTTTCAGCACACAAAAAATGTGCTGAAAATCTCAAAAATACTTCTGTTAGTAACGTCGTACAGTAGGGGACATCTCACTTTCAAATTGTTTGTAGCACCTAGTCTGTTATAGAGGCCTAATCCACAGGCCTTAAAAAAGTCTTCTGTTACTATGTCATACAGTAGGGGACATCTCACTTTCAAATTGTTTGTAGCATCTACTTTGTTGTAGAGGCCTCATCCACAGGCCCCCCAAAAATTATTGTGTTACTAAAGTCATACAGTAGAGGAGATCTAATTTTTTAATTGTTTGGTGCATATCTTCTTTCTCATACAGTCCTCATCCACACTTAAACAATTCTTTCTTCTGTGACTAACGACATTAAGCACACCATATTTCACCTTGTCATTTACTGACGCTGAAATTCAGCTGTTTGCAGAGCTGATGCAGAGTTTAAAATCTAATTTTTTGTTGCTAATACTGTGCTCCTACCACACTGCCTGAGTAACATGACTGTGAAAAAGCGAGGCCATGGTGGAAGGGGAATTAGGCTTCGTGTTCAAGGTATGCGTGGGGTAGGTGGTAATGTTTGTGGAAGCACTAGTGAACAAACAACATCACGTCTTATGCAAAGACAACTGACAACTTCTGTTATTCTGTTACTGGACGGGCTACTTCACTGCCTTTCTTTGGCAGATGCACAGTGGCATGCCCTGTTGATGAGGCCCAGAAAGAGCATGTGCTCCAGAGGATGGCAAGCGCAGCTTCAAATGGCCTCTCCTCCTCTTCTTCCACCTCAGCATCACATCCAGTACAGTCAACAGAGTTGGCACCTAAATTACCCTTGCTTTCCCGTGTCCCAACTCTCCAACCGTACAACTGCCTGTACAGAAACACAGATGGTTGAGTCTGAAGAGCTGTTCACACATTCTATGCCATGGTCATCAGAAGTTTATTCAAAAGCTTGTCAAAAGGAGGAAATCTGCACCGATGTCCACTTTTTTTTCGCTTGGATCCGGGGCAGGACGAAGTAGGGGCCGAGCAGCATCCTGACCCTTGTCACCAGATGTTAACCTCTGTAGGGGAGTTGATCCAGATGAGACTCTGATATCTGAGGCTCACGCGGACTGTACTGTGCTGTCAAGGCAGGAAGAGGAGGAGGGTGACTCCAAGGGTGAGGAATGTGATAATACAATGATGAGGTGGCAGATCCAAGTTGGCATGAACACAGAGGCACATAGCTGAGTAGGTCATCTGAGGAGGAAGACGAGAAGCTTACATCACGCCGTACATCACAGACACGTAGTGATGCAGCCACGATGAGCAGTGTCTGCAGGTCTGCAGCTTGCGGGGGTAGCAAGGGTTGCCTAGCCTGGGCCTTTTTTGACACTGCAAAGCAGGAGCAAACTCATGTAATCTGCCAACTTTACAAAAAAAAAACTTAATAGAGGTAAAAAGTGCAATAATTTGACTACTACTTGTATGAACCTTCACATGTGCAATCAACATGCGTTACTCTGGGAATCCCAATGCGCTAAAATGCGGACCAGCGGACCTCAACAACCATCAGCCATGCCATCAATCACATCTGCTTTTTCATCATCCTCCTCTGTTATCAACTATTGAGATGCAGGTCTCCGACTGCAGAACCTCGGGACGGGTTCTTTACCTGCTCCAGTCATGCTGAATGAGAGTTTGCAGTCAGCTGTAACGGAAAAGGATATGCCTGCTGTTTTTGACCTATCTCAGAGAATGAGCACACCACAACTTTTTCAATCCACCATAACATCTCCGCCTGCACCTCCCTCATGGTCCAGCAGTTTGTCCGGTTCAGTGTCCTCTCTCAGCACTGTAGCCAGCCCACGGTACAGCATTTGTGGTCACGTAAAAGATTGTATCCTCCGACGCATGACAAAGCTAAGAGGTTGAACTCCACCATCTACAATTTGTTGGCCACGGAAATTCTGCCTCTCCGCCTGGTAGATACAGATGATTTTCGAAAGCTGATGCTTGTCGCAGTCCCTCAGTACCAGTTGCCCAGTCGTCACGTCATTACTTTCCTAAGAAAGCTGTGCTACACCAGCATGTTGCAGACAACATCACCTGTTCCTTGACTAAATCTGTGTTTGCTAGGGTGCATTTCATCACAGACACTTGGACCTGTAAGCATGGCCAAGGGCGTTACATCTCGCTGACTGGGCACTGAGTGACTCTGGTGGCTGTAGGTGCAGGCGCTCCTCCACAAGTCTTAGAATCCCCAAGGCTTACAGGACAAACCTCTATATTTTACATTTCCTCCACTGCTTCTGAATCCTTCTCTATCTCCTCTAGGGCCACCACCAGCGCCCTCATCCGCTGCCTTATTGAGACACACTTTTCAACAGTGCAGGGCAAATCCCCACCACCTCCATACTGTGCAGCCAGGGCTCACCACAATCAGGCAGTGTTAAAATTGATATGCCTTGGAGATCGCAGTCATACAGCTGAAGAGTTGTGGACATCCCTCTAGGACGAGCTTGAGCAATGGCTGTCTCCTCTGAACCTGCATTCAGGGAAGGCCGTGTCCGATAACGGTGCAAACCTGGTGGTGGCCCTATGGCAAGCTCACACACGTGCCTTGTATAGCTCACACCCTCCACCTGGTGGTACAGCATTTTCTCCTTCATTATCCTGGCCTGTGTGAGCTGCTGCAGAAAGCATGGAAGCTGTGTGCTCACTTCCGTCGTTCGCACCCCTCAGGTCATTGACTTGCATCAATACAGAGGTTTTAGTCCATGCCAGTTAACAGGTTGATATGCAATGTGCCAACATGATGGAATTCCACTCAGCACATGTTGCAGCTGCTGTGGCAGCAGCATCGAGCCCTAACGCAGTATGTCATATCACTTAGCCTGGGTCAACGCAGTACGGATGTGGCGCTTTTCACGTTTATGGAGTCGGCACAGATTAAGGATCTCTGCACCCGTCCGCACAATTTCGAAATGGCTACTAAGATGGTTAGACTGACAACACCGTCATCAGCATCACTATTCCAGTCATCTATATGCTGGAGGAGACTTTGAATAGCCTGCGGGAGGAGGTGGTGGCCCAGAGGAAGAGGAGAAAGCAGAGGAGGATGCGGAAGGAATAACATTGTCTCAAAGTCCCAGACTGCTGTCACACAAGCAGGTGCCAAGGGAGAGTGGATTACTGCCATCGAGGGGGGCTACTGATAACAAACTGTTAGTGAAGGTGCAAGATCCAAGGAACAAATGGAGGAGGAAGAGGTTATGGGCGAGAAACTGTCAGGAGATGAAGAGGAAAATCATCCCCTCTCTGTTGTTCGTGGTTGACGGAGGGAACAGGGGAAACAAGCATCAGTGTTACCCAGCCACAAACACTGCATGGACTTGGACCTCATGTTAGAGCCCGACATATGATTGCCTTCTTGCTGCACTATCTGCAACATGATCGCCGTATAGTAATAATTAGAAATAGTGCTGACTACTGGTTTGCCACTCTCTTAGATCCACGTTTTAAAACCAAATTTTGCCAAATGCTTCCTGCCCTGGAAAGGGACCCACGAATGCTGGAGTATCAAAATACGCTTTTACACAACCTTAAGAGAGGTTTTCCCCAAGACAGCAGTGAAGCACACAGTGCGCATCACAGCTCTAGACTTTCAACGTCCGGCATGTCAATTCATCAACGCCAAAACATTAGCAGCAGCAGCCATAGTAGTGTAAGTGGAAGAAGCAATTTCTGTGAGTCCTTTGACACTTTTTTTAGACCAGCACGTGCACCAGCACGACAGATTCCAAGTCTTACATGTGGTGAACAAATGGAGAGGATGGTGCAGGAGTATCTAGAACTGAATATCAATACCATCAGGGAAGGTTTGGACCCATTCACATTTTGGTCTTCCAAAATGGATGAGTGGCCTGAGCTTGCCTCACGTGCCTTGGAGGTTTTATCATGCCCAGCAGCCAGTGTTCTCTCAGAATGTGTCTTCAGCACTGCTTGTGGTATCCTGATGGATAAGCACAGATGGCTGTCCCCTAAAAGTGTAGACCGCCTAACTTTCACCAAGATGAATAAGTCATGGATCTCCAAGGACTTTTGCACCCCAATCACAGACTGTACAGACTAAGCGATGTTGTCTTTTTTAGTATGCTGCATTAACCTTGCGTAACTGCACTCTGTGATATCTTTAGTGTGGCTTCTGTGCCAGCTGTTGCTGCTGCTGCAGATGTTAACACAAATTTGTGGAAATGTGAACAGTCATGCTTGGACTACATCTGATGGGTTGGCTGTAGTAGAAAACATGTCAGTCCCTATTACACTATTTCTACTCTCGTGAAACGTTTCCACTTCGGTGGTGTCAGGCCGAAACTCCTGGTTGGGTGTCCATCTGCTGGGTTGGGTGTAGTGGAAGACCTGTTGGTCCCTATTATACTATTTATACTGTGGTGAAATTGATGCCACTTTGGTGGTGTCTGACAATATTTTTTGGAAATGTGAACACTCCTGGTTGGGTGTCCATTTGCTGGCTTAGGTGTAGTGGAAGACCTGTCGGTCCCTATTATACTATTTCTAATCTCGTGAAATTTATGCCACATCAGTGGTGTCAGGTCCTCATATATTGAAATTTGAAAACTCCTGGTTGGGTGTCCATCTGCTGGGTTTTGTGTAGTGGAAGTCCTGTTGGTCCCTTTTATACTATTTCTACTCTCGTGAAATTGATGCCGATTTGGTGGTGTCTGCCAATAATTTTTGGAAATGTGAACACTGCTGGTTGGGTGTTCATTTGCCGGCTTAGGTGTAGTGGAAGACCTACTGGTCCCTATTATACTATTTATACTATGGTGAAATTGATGCCACTTTGGTGGTGTCTGACAATAATTTTTTGAAATGGAAAACCCTCTTGGTTGGGTGTCCATCTGCTGGGTCGGGTGTGGTGCAAGACCTCTCAGTCCCTATTATATTATTTATACTGTGGTAAAATTGATGCCAATTGTTGGTGTCTGCCACAATTTTTTTTTAAATGTGAACACTCCTGGTTGGGTGTCCATCTGCTGGGTTGGGCGTAGTGTAAGACCTATCGGTCCCTACTATACTATTTCTACTGTGGTGAAATTGATGCCACTTTGTTGGTGTCTGCCACTAATTTTTGTAAATTTGTAGACTCCTCGTTGGGTCTCCTTCATGTGTGTTGCCTGTAGCAGTAGGCCTCCGAGACCATCAGGCCTCCACATCATTGGAGTCAACTACCCATGTTACTACTATCCTTAGATTTCTCTGACAATGGTAGTCTACAAAAATTATATTTGTGCCACCTGAGTGTGGCTCAGCATGAAAGCAGATTGAGCTGTTGTATGTGGTATCAGGGCTCCCAGCACAGAAGGTCTACACCAATCCCTCTCCCACCTCGTCTTACTTTGACGTTCAGTTGAAAGCTGTCAATGCTGGCCCAGACCACGATACCTCATGCATGGCTGATTGCTGCAGTGCCATGCTACAATTTGTACTGTGGGTGAATTGAGGCCACTTTCCTGATGTCTGTCCCTCATTTGATGTGTGTTGGCAGCTTTTGGGGCCGTTAGAAGGTGTTGTGCATGCATTTGTTTTTGCCTCCCATTCACTTGAATGGGGTTCAGCTATATTTGTCGAATATTCAACGAACACAGTACAACGACAAATATTGCAAATTCGGCGATCGTAATCTGAACCGAGCATCGAAATATTTGCTCATTTCTGGTAGCTATTCAAAAGGATCATAGAAATACATAGATATTTTCACCCTTTAGCAGTATTAAAATTCAATACTAAATATATATACTGTACATACAACAGAGGTGTAACTATAGGTAGCAAAGAAAGATATCAGAGGTCAGCAATAACATAAATAACAGAGTTCCCCCATGCCACCCCTTCTCCGACTGATCCCTTCATCCGTTCTCCATTCTGAGCTCCCCTCTGTTCTCCATACCGGGCCCTTTCCTGCTACCCCATTTGTAATAATTATAGGGGATTACTCAGGAGACAGTTTTATAAGTGGTAAAGTCTATATTATCACATGGTGATTCAAACAGGTGCAGAGAGAAACTCAAGTCCACAACACTTGGTGCAAATATCAAATGCAGCTCAGCAGTCTATAGGAAACTTCAGAGGAAAATGCAATCACGCAGAAAGTCTATGAAGCACAATTATTCTTGAGGATACTTGACACGAATAAGTCCTTGCTTAGTCCAAAACACAGATAGATATGCTTATAAGGCAGTTCAAATAATATCTTAGCTCAACCAGGGAGGTCTGGGTAATAGTCTCAGGTTCTTGCAGAGCAGCAACAGCTTACATGTCCAGCAAATGCAGATGGAAGTAAACACGAGCAGCAGATGAAGGAGGATTACTGGAACTGGTGTATGCAGCAGGAACTCAGAGCAGAGTAGCAGGATAACCCCACAGGTTCACAGGAGCAGGTATATAGCCAGGGAGTCACCAGAGGTCAGGAGCTGGATGCAAGGCAGAATACTCTAGCACAGACTGAAGGCTGGGGTGGAGTTTTATAGCAGGAAGACACAGTGCACGAGACCAAAGACGCCATCTTGGAAAAGGGCAGTAATGCACAAAAAGGTAATAAAAAATGTTCAGAGTCCTGACATTACTCCCTCCTTAGAAGCGGCCTCAGGACGATCCTGGACCTGGTTTCTCAGGGAATCTCTGATGTAAACGAGAAATCTTCTGTTGGGCATTGATGTTTTCCACAGGTTCCCAAGAGTCTTCCTCAGGGGGATATCCCTGCCATCTTATCAGATATTGGAGCTGATTCCTGCGAATCCTGGAATCAACAATTTCCTCCACCACAAATTGTTCTTGCCCATCAATCACCACAGGCTGCGGAGGTGGCACAACACGTCCCTCGAAGGTATTAGGAGATACAGGCTTTAGTAAAGATGCATGAAAAACTGGGTGTACCTTCATAGTCCTAGGCAGCTTCAGCTGGCAGGCCACAGAGCTCACAATACCGTTGATCTTGAAAGGGCCAATGAATTTCTGTCCGAGTTTTTGTGAAGGAACGTTTAACTTCAGATTCTTAGTTGCTAACCACACAGAATCTCCTACCTTGAACATGGGTGCAGGTTTACGGAATCTATCAGCCAATCTCTTATAACGTTCTTGAGCTGTGGTCAGGGATTCCTTCAGAACCTGCAGATTTTGCCTCATCATAGTCAGCCTTTCCTCCACTGCCGGAACCGGAGAATTAATTGTAGACCTAGGTAAGTGTTGTGAATTCTGCTTTTGGGTTCCCTCCGGTGGTAGTAGGTGGTAATGCAGTTGTCCCTGGGTTGCAGTCCTGGTCAGGTGTGTCTGCTGATTGCAGTTCTGACTGGGGTATTTAGGTGTGCAGGATTCATTAGTCCTTGCCAGTTGTCAATTGTTGTTGGGAGGTGTTGGACCTCTGCCTGGTTCCTCCTGCCTTTTTGCCAAATCAGCAAAGATAAGTGTCTGTTTTTTTTTCCTGTGGCACACATGCTGTGTGCTTCACAATTCAGTGCTCTTCTTTGTGTTTTCTTGCCCAGCTTAGACTGTGTCAGTATTTTCTCAGTCTTGTTGGATTCTCTGGAGTGGCAGATATACATTCCATGTCTTTAGTTAGATTGTGGAACTTTTTGTATTATCCGCTGTGGATATTTTTGGAAGGGTTTTAATACTGACCGCCTAGTAATCTGTCCTATCCTTTCCTATTTAGCTAGAGTGGCCTCTTTTGCTAAATCCTGTTTTCTACCTGCGTGTGTCTATTCTTCTCCTACTCACAGTCATTATTCGTGGGGGGCTGCCTATCCTTTGGGGGTCTGCTCTGAGGCAAGATAGCATTCCTATTTCCATCTATAGGGGTATTTAGTCCTCCGGCTGTGTCGAGGTGTCTAGGGTTTGTTAGGCACACCCCACGGTTACTTCTAGTTGCGGTGTTAGTTCAGGATTTGCGGTCAGTACAGGTTCCACCGACTCCAGAGAAAGTTTTCATGCGGCTCCAAGGTCACCAGATCATAACAGGTAAGATACACGGATGATAACCCAGATTGGCAAAGAAAGGTGTAAATTTAGTGGAGGCGCTCTGAAAATTGTTATATGAAAATTTGGCTAATGGCAGCAACTCCAACCAATCATCCTGGAGATGGCTGACATAGCATCATAGATATTGTTCCAGCATCTGGTTGGTACGCTCAGTCTGACCATTTGTCTGGGGATGGTAAGCGGAAGAGAGACAGACATTAATATTGAGTGCAGAGCAAAACCCCTTCCGGAATCTTGAAGTGAACTGCACTCCACGGTCAGAGATGATCTCATCCGGAACCCCATGCAACCGAAAGACATTCTGTATAACCAAGTTCACTGTATCTTTAGCTGAGGGGAGGCCGGTGCAACGAAGAAAATGAGCAGCTTTAGTCAGGCGATCAACTACTACCATGATTGTATTCATGCCCCCCGATGTAGGCAGCTCCACATTAAAGTCCATTGATATAGACCCCCAAGGGCGGGACGGAACAGGTAATGGTTGTAGAAGACCCGTAGGTGCCACATGAGGAGTCTTGTAACGAGCACATACCTCGCAAGAGAGAACATAGTCCTTGGTATCCTTCAGGCAAGTTGGCCACCAGAAGAATCGGCTCAGGAACTCTTGTGTCTTCTGTACCCCCTAGTGACCAGCCAACTTGGAGTCATGCACCAACTTGAGGATCTGCAGACGGACGACCTCAGGGACGTAGATATGTCGATCTCTGAACCACATGCCACCCTTAAAGACAAGATTAATATCCACAGGTGGGTTGGCCAGAAATACATCACCGTCATAGGCCTCCCTGCACTCCTTCCACAAGTCCTGATCGTGGATAACTCCGATGAAATTGGCATCAGATAGAATGGTCTTGGACGGGGCTCCAGGTACGGACTCCGCAGCATGGATTCAGGATAAAGCATCAGCCTTCCCATTACGAGAACCTGGACGGTACGAGATAACAAAGTTAAATTGATGTAAAAATAAGTTCCAACGAGCCTGACGAGGAGAAAGACATCTAGCGGATCTAAGGAACTCTAAATTGCGATGGTCAGATAGCACTATGATCTGTTGTGCAGCTCCTTGCAGATGATGCCTCCATTCTTTGAAAGTCGCAATAATAGCCAACAATTCCTTGTCTCCCACGTCGTAATTCTTCTCTGCTGAGGTTAGTCTACGGGAAAAGAAAGCACAAGGATGTAGCAGACCCGTCTAGGACACTTAGGACAATTGATCAAGAAGTGGTCAGACTGGCCGCAGTAGAAACATAGACTTTCACGAAAGTGATGCTCCCTGCGCTCATTGATCTCGCGCCTCTGAACGGAATTAATTTGCATGGGCACCTCCTCCACCTCCCGAGATGTTTTACCTGCAGGCTCTTTGGAAGGAAGGGAAAAGTAAGAAATAAGGTTATATGCAGCAAACTTCTCCTGTCTACGCTCAGTAAGGCGAATGTCAATGCACACACAATGCTGTATAAATGTCTCTAGCTCTTGTGGTGACTCAGAGCGAGCTAGTTCATCTTTTACAATACTAGACAGCCCTTTTTAAAAATAGGCAATTGTGCATAACTGTCCCAATTGGTATCTACCGCTAATCTCCTGAATTCAGTAGCATACTCAATAACAGAACGTTTTGCCTGGCGTAAAGACAATAAAGCAGATTCAGCGGTTGCACGGCGATTAGGATCATCAAACATTAATGCTATAGCGGCCAAGAAATCATCCAAATTATTTAAGCGTAGGTCACGAGACTCAATCATCGGATTCGCCCAGGCGAGCGCTCGTGCGGTCAGCAGCATTATTACACACAATACTTTGGATCTATCATTAGGGGAACGGTCAGCATGCACATCGAAATATAACATACATTGATTCACAAAGCCACAAAATTTATCGCGATCACCATTAAATCTGAATGGGGGCAACTTAGGTGGGCTAGCTGTTGGCGGTTGCCCAGAGGGAAAAGTTGCTTGTGCAGCTATTTGCGTGCTTATGTCCTGAAAAGCCCGTCCATACTGGGACTCTTTGCCAGCAAGTTTGTTTTCCTGGGCTGCCATGCGGGTGCTTAAGTCCTGCAAAGTTTGTCCAAACACTTGTTGATTGTGTTCAAAGCTTCCAAACTTCTTTTGCAGACCTTCCACATCTTTCTGCAGTGATCTAATTATGGAAAACACCTGCTCTAGTCTGCTTTCTGCAGTCATTGTTCCAGCAGTCTCCTTTTTTTTTAGGCTAGAGTATCCTGTAATAATTATAGGGGATAACTCAGGAGACTCTTTGCGTGGAACAAGACAACTACAGGACACAGTTTTATAAGTAGTAAAGTCTATATTATCACACGGTGATTCAGACAGGTGCAGAGAGAAACTCAAGTCCACAACACTTGGTGTGTTGTGAATCCGCTTTTGGGCTCCCCTGGTGGTTGCTGGTGGTACTGGTGACTTGTGTGTCTTTGCTGTCTCAGTTCACCTGCTCCCATCAGTGTTTGGGAGTTTCCTATTTAGCCTTGCTCTCCAGTCATTTCCTTGCCGGTCATCATTGTAACCAGAGCCTTCGGTTGCATGTTCCTGCTACTAGTCTGCTGATCAGCTAAGTGGACTTTGTCCTTTTGTTTTGTATCTTTTGTCCAGTTTGCAGTTTTGTTATTCTCTGTAGCTGGAAGCTCTTGTGGGCTGAAATTGCCACTCCTGTGTCATGAGTTGACACAGGAGTCTTAAAGTAATTTCAGGATGGTTTTTTGATAGGGTTTTCAGTTGACCGTGAAGTCCTCTTTTGTATCCTTCTGCTATCTAGTAAGTGGACCTCTCTTTGCTAAATCTACCTTCATACTGTGTATGTCTTTTCCTCTAAACTCACCGTCATTACATGTGGGGGGCTGCTATCATCTTTTGGGGTATTTCCCTAGAGGTAAGCCAGGTCTGTTCCTTCCTCTACCAGGGGTAGTTAGTCCTCCGGCTGGCGCGTGGCATCTAGGGTTAATCAGGTATGCTCCCTGGCTACTATTAGTTGTGTGGTAGATTTAGCTCACGGTCAGCTCGAGATTCCATCACCCAGAGCTCGTCCGTTATCTTTGTGTTTTGATGTTTCCCTGCCATTGGGAATCATGACATTGGTGCAAATATCAAATGCAGCTCAGCAGTCTATAGGAAACTTCAGAGGAAAATGCAATCACGCAGAAAGTCTATGAAGCACAATTATTCTTGAGGATACTTTACACAAATAAGTCCTTGCTTAGTCCAAAGCACAGATAGATATGCTTATAAGGCAGTTCAAATAATATCTTAGCTCAACCAGGGAGGTCTGGGTAATAGTCTCAGGTTCTTGCAGAGCAGCAACAGCTTACATGTCCAGCAAATGCAGATGGAAGTAAACACGAGCAGCAGATGAAGGAGGATTACTGGAACTGGCGTATGCAGCAGGAACTCAGAGCAGAGTAGCAGGATAACCCCACAGGTTCACAGGCGCTGGTATATAGCCAGGGAGTCACCAGAGGTCAGGAGCTGGATGCAAGGCAGAATACTCTAGCACAGACTGAAGGCTGGGGTGGAGTTTAATAGCAGGAAAACACAGTGCACATGAGACCAAAGACACCATCTTGGAAAAGGGCAGTAATGCACAAAAAGGTAATAAAAAATGTTCAGAGTCCTGACACCATTCTCCATACTGAACCCCTCATGCTGCCTCATTCTTCATTCCAAACCCCTCAGGCTGCCTCATTCTCCATACCAAGCCCCCACATGCTACCCAATTCTCCATACTGAACCCTCCCATTCTACCCCATTGTCCATACTAAGCCCCTTTTCTCCATACTGAGCCCCCATACTACTCGATTCTCCATACTGAGTCACCTCATGCTAACCCATTATCCATACCAAGCCCTCTCATGCCAACTCATTCTCTATACCAAGCCCCCATTTTCATACCGAGCCCCCCTCCATTCTCCATACCGAACCCGTCTTCAATCCGAGCCCCACCATGCAACACCATACTCCATACCGAACCCCCTTCATTCTCCATACCACGCCCCCCTCATTGTACATATTGTGCCCCCTCATGCCACCTCTTTGCCATATAGTACCCACTTCCATTCTCCATAATGAACCCCCCTCCAGTCTCTATACTGAGCCCCCCATTCTCCATACCAAGGCCCCATTCTCCATACTGAGCCTACCTCAATTTTACATACTGAGCTCCTGCCATTTTCAGTAACGAGCCTCCCTTCATTCTTTATACCGAGCCCCTCCATTCTCCATACTGAGCCCCCCTCCATTTTCTATAGCAAGCCTCCCACCCCATTTTCCATATCGTTGCCCCCACCTCCCATTCTCCAAACTGAGTTTCGACCCAAGCTGCCTCCCTGTATGTTTGACTCTGTTCCAGGCTCCGGCTTGTCCTCCTTTTCGACACTCTGCAAGATGTCGGCAGCATGATGATGAAACCTCATCGCGCTGACATGTGCATGCCGCCGCACTTCAGGTCAGTGTCATGACTCTGGATGGGCTGGTTCTGGCTCCTTCCTGGTCAGGTCTGGGTTAAATTAGTCTGCCTCTCTTTGGTTCTGGGGCATTTATTTAATGCTGGTAGTTGCTGGGTTCTGAGACTCAGGGATAACCTGCTTTTCGTTAAGTTGGAAAAATGCTCATTTTTTGCCAAGGAACTGACTTTTTTGGGGTTCATTGTCTTTGGGGAAGGGTTTTGCATGGATACTAAGAAGGTTCCGGCCATTGTAGATTGTGTTCAGCCTTGTGATCTGAAAGGTCTGCAACACTTTTTGGGATTCGCCAATTACTACCGGAGGTTTATTAAGGGGTTCTCACAGGTAGTCAAGCCCCTCACCGATTTGACACAGAAGGGGGCTGACGTTAAGAACTGGCCTGCCTCAGCGGTAGCAGCATTTTTATTTAAAAAAAAATGTTTCATGACTGCCCCGATTCTGGTACAGCCAGATCCATCTGAGCCCTTTATAGTAAAGGTTGATGCCTCAGAGGTGGTGATGGGGGCAGTGTTGTCCCAGGGGCCTGCCACATTGACTAATCTTAGACAATGCGCCTTCTTCTCCAAGAAGTTCTCCCCAGCAGAGAGAAATTATGATGTGGGCAATCGGGAACTTGTTGCGGTCAAGTTGGCTTTTGAGGAATGGAGGCTTTTTTTGGAGGGAGCGGCTCATCCCATTACGGTGGGTACTGATCACAAAAACCTGGCATACATTGAATTGGCTAAGAGGTTGACCCCTCAATCACTTTTCGTCCTGGATCCAAAAATGTGAGGGCCAATGCCTTGTCCCGGAGCCTGGATATGGTTTCTCCTCCCAAACCTCCATCCTCCATTCTTCAACCTGGGGTGGTGGCTGATGTGTCATCTGGTTTGGAACGGGAGATTTGAGAGGCCCAATCTCATGACCACCGCCCCGTCCAAACTGGTTGATAAGCTGTTTGTCCCAATTCAATTTTGCCTCAGGGTTCTTCAGGAGTTTCATGACTAGGCATTGGGTGGACATCCTTGGATCTTGGTGTTCTGGTGGTCCTCGCTTTTGTCTGATGTGAAGAAGTTTGTGTCTGCATGTCAAGTCTGTGCCCGCACTAAGAGCTCTCATAATCGGCCGGCTGGGGAATTGGTGCCTATGCCAGTTCCAGATAGACCATAGACACATTTGTCCATGGATTTTATGACCAATCTTCCCTCTTCTAAGGGTAATATTGTCATATGAGTAGTGGTGGACAGGTTTTCTAAACAAGCACACTTTCTACCCTTGGTGGCTTTACCTTCTGCAGAAACCCTATCTAGGTTGTTTGTACAACATGTGGTTCGTTTGCATGGTGCGCCCTTGAGTGTGGTGTTTGATCGTGGAGTGCAGTTTGTGTCTAGGTTTTGGAGGGCATTTTGCAAAAAATTGGGTATTGCGTTATCTTTTTCGTCCGCATACCATCCGGAGACCAATGGTCAGACGGAATGGACCAACCAGTCGTTGGAACAAATTTGTACCGTCTTTCCATTTCCAGACACGAGGATTGGTGTGCTGCCTTGCCGTTAGCAGAGTTCGCTTTTAATAACCATGTGAATCACTCCACAGGCATCTCCCCTTTCTTCTGAAATTACGGGTTCAATCCACACTTCGGGGAGTTCATTCGTTTGGACTCCAGGTGCCCTGGGGCTGATGTTGCTGTACAACGGTTGAGGGATTTATGGCGGGAGGTCCAAAGGAATATTGAGGAGGCTAAGAGGAAGTTTAAGGTTTTTGCAGACAGGAGAGGGGCTGTGGGACCTTCTCTCCAGGTTGTCCACCAGGAACATTAAGCTTAGAGTTCCTTCGGCAAAATTGGGACCTAAGTTTATTGACCCCTATGAATTCATGGAAGTGGTCAACCCTGTGGCTTTTCGTTTGCACCTCCCTTCGTTCTTTAAGATCTCCAATGTGTTCCATAGGTCCCTGCTGAAACCATTGGGGGCTGTGGATAAGGGGTCATTGGGTCCCGCACCACCCGTGTTGGTCAATGGTCAAGAGGAGTACGAGGTGGAGCGCATCATGGATTCTCGGATGGTCCGTAATATTTTCCAGTATCTGGCGCACTCGAAAGGGTGTGGTCCTGAGGATCGTTTTTGGGTTCCTGCCCGATCAGTTCATGCCGACTGTCTGGTTCGGTCTTTTCATGCTCAGTTTCCTGAGAAATCTAGGGGTCCAGTGGCCCCCCCATTGAGAGGGCGGTACTGTCATGACTCTGGATGGGCTGGTTCTGGCTCCTTCCTGGTCAGGTCTAGGTTAAATTAGTCCACCTCTCTTTGGTTCTGGGGCGGCTATTTAATGCTGGTAGTTTATGGGTTCTGAGTCGGTTATACTTCCGTCTACTCGGTTTGAGATAGCTGACCCAGGTTATTCGTCTGTAATCATTGTGCCTCTGTGCGGGTGTGCCTTGCTGTGTATAACCCGGTTTGCCCACTGACTACTGCCCCTGTTTTCTGCTTGGTACTTCTGTCTGTCCTGGCTTTCTGACCCCTTGGCTTGTCTATGACTAATCTGCTGTTTTGCCCCTTGGTACCTCGCTCCCGTCTGGCTCCCGACCCCCAGCTTGTCCTTTGACTACATCTCTGTCTTAGTATTCTGTGTCCTGCGTTTTTTGGTAGACCCTCTGTTCCCGTAAGGTAGCTCCACCCCCATCGTCCCTGCAGTGATAACGTGACCTGCCTAGTTCAGGTCCTGTGTGCACTGTGTGCCTCATTCCTGCCTCTCCCTGCGCTCCCACCAGCGCCCCCTTAGACGGCCTCTCTACAACACCAGGCAGCGTCATTACAGTCAGGGAGCTGATTGTGCCAGCGCACACAGAGGTTCATTTGTATTTTGTATTCGCGAATACAAATGAATGCGGCACCCCTCTTCCCCTCCACAAATACTACGGTTTTGTTAAGGAGCCTGGAGGAGGGAGATTTAAATATTTTTTTAAAATCTTGATCTAGGCGCCACCCCCTGTAAACTACTGCCCTAGGCACTGGACTTCCGATGCCTAGTGGCAAGTATAGGTCTGTCTATTGTGGTGGTTAAAGGGAACCAAAATTGTATAATATCACTATGCCTGTGCAAGGAATTGACAGGAAAATTAACCTCTAACCACTGTAAAGATATATGGGATACCTTGGTATTGCAAAGCATAATCATCTATGCTTTCTAAAGCAATTGAAAAAAAAAAAGTTATGTATTCTTTGGAAAATTGGGTGAAATTAATTTGGGCCCCATGAACACAGTTGTATTATAGCCTCTTAAAAATTACAAGTTGTATAGAGATGCAATACAGCAGCAATTCAAATCTACAGGTCACAGAGGTTCACAGAGCGCCTGCTGTGGCTCTAAAGTACAACATTCTGAACGCTATGAACAGGCTACATATACATGTGCTAGGGTTAATCAGAGACACAGGAACAGCCCATCTAGATGAGCAGTCTGCATGCTCCTAGTAGAAGAAAAGATGCAGTGTGCCACTTGCTCAGTTCTGGGATAGAATATGTCTCATATGACCTAGAAAAAATGAGAGGATCCAATTTCACATTTGATGGTGTATTATTGACAGGTTAATGTAAGCTAAGGACAGATGTCTTAGATACTAAATAATTAACTGTTTCATCCTAGTGGATTTCGGGACATTACTGATGTTTTTAGGGTCCCTTCAGGTATTATTCCTTCAATTGTTGTTCTCGAGTTACTCCTTGACTTTCTTCTCATACGACCCTTCTCCCTTATACGCCCCAACGTATCCAGAGTTGTCAGTCAGTTCTTCACGTCCTGCTATGCCTTTGCCTTTGCCACTCTCATCAAAACGTTCCTTGTGTGATCCCGTGTACTTTGATGTGTCTGTTAGACGATCCACGGCCCCTGCAGTCACAGCTTTCTGTAAAACAGAGCAGAGTTATACTGTTTATATGAAAACTCCAGTTAGTCAAGAAGGAGGGTCTCGCACCACAGGAACAAAGAGGTTTCAAAGGGATCAAATTACCCCTCTACTAAAAGACTTGATGTCATTTCTGTCAACCTCCTCTCCTGGTGGAGCTATACAATTACTGGCTTTTAAAGACACAGTAGCATATACATCTATGGCATCTTATATGATACTTTTGGTAATGTATACTGCATATCTGAGTTGATAAACAAGGTCTATGCACTAATGATTTCATACTGGGTTACAGTACATTTGAAAAATTACTTTATAACACATACATCCATGTATGTGCAATCCACTAACAAATGGTAAAATAAAAAAGCATTTACATTGGCAGATTTCTGCCGACTGACATTATACAAGTAGGTCAGCACTCATTTAAAGAGGACCTTTCACCAAAGTTTTCATGTAATAGTGGCTATAGAGCGGAATCAAACATTTTTGTTTTTCTTTAGTTTTGCCACTCTGTTGCAGAGATATTAGCACTCAAAGTTTTTGGCACTTAAACGGTTACTTTTTATTAAGTCCAAGTGGGCATTACCAGACAGATTTTTCTAGAGGCATGTACTTCTTCCTCTTTCTGATGCTGACCAATCATAATCAGACTACAACACACTGGGGGGAAAAGAACATGCCCCGACAAATAGCTTAGAACAGGTTCAGTGTGAGACATGTATTGGCAAACATTCTGCTCTCCTCACTGCAGTGTGATAACATATGCTGAGTTTGATTAAAGGGGTTATCCAGTCTAAAACCACAAGTCTGCAGTCTGTGACTGCACAACCCCCATGGAGAATGATCTCCCCACACAGCTTCCTTACACATTATTATGTTCTCCACCCAGCCTCATTGGAAAATAATGTCTCCTACACAGTCCCCTTACACAATTATGTCCCCAAACAACCCCCATGGAGAATGATGTCCCCACACAACTCCTTTACACATTATTACGTGTCCCACCCAGCCTCCTTGGAAAATAATGTCTCCTACACAGCCCCCTTACACAATTATGTCCCCAAACAACCCCCATGGAGAATGATGTCCCCACACAACTCCTTTACACATTATTACGTGTCCCACCCAGCCTCCTTGGAAAACAATGTCACCTACACAGCCCCTTTACACAATTATGTCCCCAAACAGCCCCCATGGAGAATTATGTCCCAACACAGCTCCCTTATACATTATTATGTTCCCCACCCAGCCTCCTTGGAAAATAATGTCTCCTACACAGCCCCCTTACACAATTATGTCCCCAAACAGCCCCCATGGAGAATTATGTTCCGACACAGCTCCCTTATACATTATTATGTTCCCCACCCAGCCTCCTTGGAAAATAATGTCTCCTACACAGCCCCCTTACACAATTATGTCCCCAAACAACCCCCATGGAGAATGATGTCCCCACACAACTCCTTTACACATTACTACATGTCCCACCCAGCCTCCTTGGAAAATAATGTCACCTACACAGCCCCTTTACACAATTATGTCCCCAAACAGCCACCATGGAGAATGATGTCTTCACACACGTAACTTGGAGAATAATATCCCCCACACAGCCTCCTTTCACAATTATATCCCCACACAGCCCAATAGAGGATGCATGTTATTTTAGTTGGGAGAGACTGTCAAACACCTCTGGTGATGTTTATTTGCTAAAATATAAGTAATTGTATTAGCGAATATAAATGTCATTTCATAGCAATATGTTTAGGTAGAGTCACAAGATCATGTGTAAAAATTGAACTTCTTCCCCAGCTACAAGACTCTTTATGATGGAAATGACCATCAAATTAACGGTTTGAGACACCAATGGTAGAAATCAGCAGAAGTAATCTTACAATATACAAAACTGAAATTCAGATATTTTGCCGATACACGCAGTCAGGTTCCAGCCCATCAACCTGCTATCCAGTAAAAAAAGAAAAAAAATACCGCAGCACACTTTCCAAGGTACAAAAAAAAGGTACTGAGCCTCGCTGATTAAAGATTACCAGCTTTTTTTGTATCTTGAATAGAGTGCTGAAGTATTCTTTCTTCTTACTGATTGAAGATATTGTTTAAGGGATTGTTCACTATTGCACAGTCCCATCTTAAAAGCCACAGTCTGGTGAAGAAAGCAAAAAAAAAAAAAAAATAAGCATACTTACCTCCCTGACTGGCACTGCTCCTCCAATCTCCCTGCTGTCTCTCCTGGCGTTCACAAGGCATTGTTATTACACATGAGCATTGCAGTCAATCCGCGACTTCCTTTGTTCCATCAGAGCAAATTTCCACTCTTAGGGCTCATTTCCACTGGCGAGAGACAAATCGGTCCGTAATCTGGACCGAAAAAAGGGATGTAGCGTATGCGATTGTCATGCGAGTGTAATGCGAGTGCAATGCGATTTTTAATCGCACCATCCGTTTTACATCCGTATGACATCCGTATGCAATCCGTTTTTTTCCTCTGCAACTATTTTTCTACAGTCATTTACAGGACCATGGACAGTGTTCTAGGCCACAGAATGGTGATGTATCCGTAAAAAACGGACGGAATACGGATGGTCCGTATTCCGTCCGTTTTTTTTCTCGCACCCATTGACTTGCATTGGCGAGTCTCGTCCGAGACTCGCAGCAAATCGCAGCATGCTGCGATTTTTTTCTCAGTCCGATTTCGGCTGAGAAAAAAATCGCTAATGAAAAGACACCTATTGAATAACATTGGTCCGAGTGCAATCCGATTTTTTATCGGATTGCACTCGTCCGTTTTCCTCGCCAGTGGAAATGAGCCCTTAGGCCGGGATCACACACAGCGAGATGCGGCCGAGTCTCGCAGGTTAAAACCAAGCTCTGGCACCAGCACTCCAGAGCGGAGCGTGCGGCCGCATAGCAATACATGGAGCTGCACGCTCCGCTCCGGAGTGCCGGTGCCAGAGCTTGGTTTTAACCTGCGAGACTCGGCCGTATCTCGCTGTAGTGGGACTCTGGCCTTACTGAAAAGCTGCACCCAATTCACAGTCACTGATGGGCTGCAGTGGTCACATGACAACACTGTCACAAGACTGAATATTGCAGGAGTGGTGCCAGGTCATGAGGTAAGTATGGTATTTTTTTTTTTCTCCAATAGAATGCAACTATTAGGCCACGTTCACACTGGTCAGTATATTACCTTAGTATTTTACCTCAGTATTTGTAAGCCAAAATCAGGAGTGGAACAATCAGAGGAAAAGTATAATAGAAACATATGCACCACTTCTGTATTTATCACCCACTCCAGGCTATGGTTTACAGATACCGAGGTAAAATACTGACTAAATACTGAATGTGTGAATGTGGCTTTAAAAAAGTGTAACTTGGATGTGCCAAAGCTTCTATTCCGCCCACTGAGCACACTGTGCCAGCAGGAGAGAAGACAGACAGTGATAATAAGCTCCTTCTGTCTTCTCAGAGGACACTCAGCTCAGTGTGAGCTCAGCTGGTCAGTGCTCATGCTGCCCAGTACTGCACTTATGAGGGCAGGGTGGAGCAAATGGCTTATCACTCAGGACAGCAGAACGGTTGGGAGTTATGGGTTATCCAGTAGTGGAAAGTCCCCACAATATAAACAAGCAGTGTGTCAATAGAGTTTGACTAGAGCTGTTGTGATGAATGGTAGTCTATGTAAAAATTGACTCCAAATCCCTCAGAACAGGACTAACTGATTGTCGCAGCTCTCCATTCATTTACTTATCCATATGCCTTTCCACTACATGTCATATCAAAAAGGAATTTGGTGATGTGACATGTCAAGAGGGGACTACTGTACTGTTCATACACTGACTGCAGCCCACAATATAGAACCGTAGATATTCTACAGGCTTTATGTTCATGAGGCCTTATATGTCAAATCTATCATATCTAACATAGTAGAGTACATAAATACATATCTTAAAAAGATAAATGAATTTATTATAATTATACATCTCTAAAACTGATACAATCGCCATAAGTATTCTTAAAATATGTAATTTTGGCTATAAGGTACAATAACTGGATTGATTCAATCCAGTTATCAATGGAGTGACTGAAGCATATTTTATGAGAGCAGCAAAATGTAGAAAATGAGACCCTGATTCCAACGATGTATCACTTAGTTTACTCGGTGCAGCAGTTGTTTCACAATCAGAGTTCTTAGATGAAGCATGTAGCAGAGCTCAAAGGCTAACCTCACCCTACCCCAGCTTTCTGTGTGCATTGTCTATTGACAGTCAGAGGAGGAGGTGTGGTCAGACTAGCAGTTGTGTGAGCTGTAGTCCAGGCAATGATAATCTCCTGGTGATAAAACCTTCATTGTAAGTAAACAGCCCCAAAAAACGACACGTAGCTGAATGGTGTGTTTCAGCCAATATCTCCTGCTGCCTTCAGATTACATAGCAAAAACCTTATCACAGTTCAGCTTTCATTTTAAAACATGGATAGTTTATTTTCTCTTTAAAGTGGCCACACATCTTAGCTGGGTTGTAGGGAATGTGCAAAAGTGGTAATGTGCACACTTTAAGAAAATCATAATGTAATTGCCCCATGCTATGGCATTGCTGTTCCCTCAGGGGAAGAACCAAGGTAACATGGACGACAGTGCAAAAACTACTCTCTTTAACCACTGGGAAACACAGTTTATTAAACATTATAGCAACTATTTATAGTCCTTTTGCAAAAAACAGAAGCATAGAAAGAACAGTATTTTAACATTGGATTACCCCTTGCAGTCTCGATGTCCGCTCTTTTGAATGGCAGGACTTCACTCCTCAGGCTAACATTCACTTAACCCACAGGTATAAGCCATCATGCCCCCCTTTGTGGTTGTCGCAACTGCTCCACTCTGCTGTGTCTTTGTCCCGTTACATTTTAGGAAGTGATCCCACTCTCCCCTTTTGGGTAGACACCTTCCATACAGAATATCACACAGGAAACCTTAATCTCTGGATTTTTCAGCACTAACTAAATATGGGATTGTGATCCCCATCTTTGCTCTCCACCTATGATGCCGGCTTGTATACATGAGCCCACAGCCTTTCCTGCTTTCCATCCTCTGAATCTGACCCCCACTAGTAGGAAAACAAAGGCCCTTTTACTCTCACACTATAGGTGGGGTGTAGGTGCATGCTAGCTCAGACCAAATGCTACCTCCTCTCAGCACATTAACCCATTGCGCACGCACACACGCAACAAATCCATTGCCCCTAGACTTTTCTGTTTAATATTTCCGGTCTATCAGCTGTACTAATAAATGGTCAGCCATGAAAAGCAGTGTCAGAAGCTCTCCACTGGCTAATAGTGGTTCTCAGCAGACCCCTTCTGTGACATCCTTATGCACTAACACGATCTAATGACAAGGGTTGTCTTAAAGCGTTTCTCTTTAAAGAAGGAGAAAGTCGAAAGCACAACAGGTTCAGAGAAGCTATTGCTGTCACTGAGTCAACAGATAAGACAAGGCAGTAAGCATCTTAGAATCCTGATCCTGGTGACAAAGATGCCATGTTTCTCTTCTACATCTGCTTTTAGATATCAAATCGTTGCAAACACAAGAGCTGCCATATCATCTGTAAGAAGAGAAATGACAGAATGCACATGCATCCTATTAAAAGTCAGACAAGCATCTCAAACATCTCCATAAACACCAAAGAAACCTCCTACATGAAAGCTAGTTTGGCAATTTTTGGCAGTCTGAAGGAACCAATCAGGTCTCATATCTACTGTTCTAACTTTTACTGGAAAATGGAAGCTGGAATTTGGTTGTTATGGGCAACATCAACAGATATACACATACTATAATTGAATAATTTTGTGGTCTTTGATCTGAAGTAAACTGGTACTGAGTGGCACTCCCCCATACTCCACTTGTCCATTGTCAACATTTGAACAGTATCTGAATACTTAGAAACAGTATTGTAAAATAGTGTAAAATTGTAAAATAGTGTAAAAAGGAGCTTTCGGCTAACTGCTAACTTGGCGCTGGGTGGTACTTGTGGGCAAAGTACTCGTCTTCGACGGCACGGGCACGCTACATGAAAATGGTGGTCCTAGTTGGGTGTCTGGGCTTTGTCTATGGGGGCACTACGCCCTTGCAGGCCACATGACGCTAGTGATTTTGGCTGGCCAGAACCAGATGTTATAAAGTGAAGGAAACCACCACTCAAAAATAAACTGTCTTTTACTGAACATCAATGTAGGGCGGGGTATGTACTGTGGACAATGGGTACCAAACTTCATAGACGTTTCTCTAAATACATGGAGCATCATCATACACATTCTCGCTTTCGTTACTTAAACTCACTCGATTCTGCCTCAGTTATTTCGTCTCCCTTCTTCACAACCCAGAACAGTGCATCAGGAGCTTACCTTGTCCCCAATAACGGCATTACAGTCCAGTCAGCGAGAGTCCTGTACATCAACCCATAATTCTGCGTCTTTTTCCCAAGGGTGAGCTACTTATGCCACAATAGTCTTTACTTAGCTTATCTGTTTGTCGATGCCTTGGAACTATGGCCCGGGGCACTGTCTTCACATTTCGTTCCTTGATCCTATTTGTCCTGTTACCTCTTTACGTTTTATAGCCACTGATGATGTCATACGGCCAGCCAATCACAATAATGCCTCTGCCAAGATGGCTAGAGCATTACACTGACTCGCAGGCAATCCCCACAGCTTATTGGCTGTGTAATAAGCGCTAAACATTCGAGGTAGGGAGTTGAATTTCAAATTCGAGCACCAGCTAATGCTCGCTGAGTAATGAGCGCATCCAAGTAACCAGATACTCGAGTGATATCCAAGTATCACAGAGCACGTTCGCTCATCCGTAGTGGTATGATCAGACCATGTCCCTCTACAATCAGACACGGCCATTACAAATCACATAGCAGGGGCACATTTATTAGATCATTTCTCAGGAACATTTCTTTTTAACACATCCAATTGTGGAACTTATTATTAATGCAATATCTATAATTAAAATGTACATTGTTCATGAAAAAAACCCCATTAGTGCCGCAACGCAAGGCACACTGACACCATTGCACAGCTCAGGGGCAGTTCTTATTGGAGGTAGAGACAAGGGCTGTGTGTGCAGAATTGAACGAACTAGAGTCCTCTACCGTTGATAGTGATGCTGATTCTGAACCATCATACTAACAGCTCTTGTGAGGGCTAAATCTGTGCTTTGCTGCTTGTATCATATACAGTTTAACGAGGTACTTTATATTAAATTACGGTGGTATGTAACATTCCAACAAAGCATTTCAATTTTTTTCTGGATTCAATTACTTATCCATACAGTATTATGTGCTTTGTGGTACATTACGGTGGTTTATAACACTCAAAAAAAAGAGTTGAAAAATGTGTTTGGATTCAATTAGTCATCCTTACAGTATTTGGTGCTTTCTGTGACATTAGGGTGGCATATAACACTCAAAAAAAGTGTTGAATAATTTTTCTGGATTCACTTAGTCATCCATACAGTATTAGGTGCATTCTCTTAAATTTCGGTGGTATATAACACTCCAAAAAAGCATTAAAAAAGTTGTCTGGATTCAATAAGTCACCCATATAGTATTACATGCATTGTGTTAAATTTATGTGTTATACAGCACTACAAAAAAAGTTTGCACATCCATAAAGTTTAACATGGTTATTGTTACATTATGGTGGTATATAAAACAAAAAAAAAGCTTCCAAAATTTTTTATGGATTCAAATAATCATGAATACAGTTTAACATGCTTTGTGTAAAATTACGGTGGGTTAAAAATTTTAAAAACCGCTTAGCCTGGTACAGTTTATAGTTTTGTTCAAAAATTGAGTAATGAAATTTAATTGGTGTGACATAAAATCCAAAATCGGTCCTACTACAGGTGTACAAATTTAGTTGTTAAAAAATGTACTATTGTCATATGTACTGTAGAACTTGGTTTGTGTGCAATTTCATTGGTTTGAAATAAAAACGCATGATCTGTTTTCTGTAGACTGTAAATAAAAAAAACAAGAGGGAGCTGTTCCAGCAGTGTAGCTACCGGGAGGCAGAGGGGGCAATCGCCCTGTGCTCTGAGGGGGCCCAATTGGAGCTACGCTACTGTAACTGTATCGGCGTACACAGTGTGCCCATACAGTTACATTCTGCGGCAGAGCAGGGAAATTCAATCTCCCTGCTCTGCCACCCAGTCGCTATGGAGCCCCTGAGCAGTAGGGGGTCCGGTGCCAGCAGTGGGCCCCCCGTCATTGCAACTTCAACTGTATCAGCTGGATAATGATACAGCTGACAGCATTGATGAGAGTCAGAGTGGGAGCGTTATCCCCCTATTATCCCCCTCTCAGTGTTTAATATCCCTGACATAGACACTGACAGCGGGTGCGATGACATCATTACCTGGCGCCCGCGGTCCAGACATACAGTATATGGGTGCTTGGAGCAGCAGAGGAACAAGGAGGAGAGGTGAGTATTGTATTTATTTATATTTTATAGGGGGGCTTTATATTGTATAGAGTCTGCCAATGGGGGTGCATTATATTATAAAGAGTCTGACTATGGGGAGTGCATTATACAATATAGAATCTGTCTATGGGGGCATTATACTATATAGAGTCTGCCTATGGGGGGTGCATTATACAATATAGAGTCTGCCTATGGGGGAGTGCATTATACAATATAGAGTCTGCCTATGGGTTGTGCATGATACTATATAGAATCTGTCTAGGTGGGGAAATTATAAAATATAGAGTCTGCCTATTGGGGGTGCATTATACAATATAGATTATGCCTATGGGGGTACATTATACTATATAGAGTCTGTCTATATGGGAGTGCTTTATATTATATAGAGTCTTCCTATGGGGGTGCATTATACAATATAGAGTCTGCCTATAGGGGAGCATTATACTATATAAAGTCTGCCTATGGGGGTGCATTATACCATATAGAGTCTCCCTATGGGGGGTGCATTATACTATATAGAGTCTTCCTATGGGGGTTGCATTATACTATATAGAGTCTGCCTATGGTGAGTGCATTATACTATATAAAATCTCATTATGGGGGTTATACGATATACAGTCTGCCTGTGGGGTGCATTATACAATATAAAGTCTCCCTATTGGGGGTGCATTATACTATATAGTCTCCTTATGGGGGGTGCATTATGCAATAGTCTCCCTATGGGGGTGCATCATTATAGTATAGAGACTGCATATGGGGGTGCATTATACTATATAGAGTCTGCCTATGGAGGTGCATTATACAATATAGAGTCTCCCTCTTGGGGAATGCATTATACAATATAGAATTTCCTTATGGGGGGTTCATTATACAATATAGGGTCTCCCTATGGGGGTGCATTATACTATATAGAGTCTCCCTACGGGGGTGCATTATACTATAGAGACTGCCTATGGGGGTGCATTATACAATATAGAGTCTGCCTATGGGGGTGCATTATACAATATAGAGTCTGCCTAAGGGGTATGCATTATACTATATACAGTCTGCCTATGAGGAGTGCATTATACTATGTGGAGGCCTATGGGAAGTACATTATACTATATGGAGGCCTATGGGGAGTGCATTATACTATATTGAGGACTATCTGGTAGTTATACTATATGGAGGCTATCTAGGGGGCCATCATACAGTGTGGAGATTACAGTGAGGGGGCATCATACAGTGTTGGAGCCATCAAACAGTTTGGGGGCTACTAAGAGGTCAGTATACTGTGTGGGTGGTACTATACAGTGAGGGGGCATTATACTGTATGTAAGAAAGCACCATACTGTGTACGGGGGGAGACTTGGGACATTATTAAATGTAAAGTGGGCATTTATTGTTATAGGGGAACTCAGGTCATTGTGACCGTCAAAGGGGAACACAGTGCATTATTACTTTGTAGGGGAAAAAATGTGGGCACTGTTTTCTAGGGCAATTGCACACGGCATTATTATATTCTACAGGGTTGCTTTAGAATTTAGAGGGCACACAGAACCATATAGTAGGTGCAGTAATAGGGATATATATATATGGCAGCAGCGGCTCAGTATTGGGTATTAGCAAGATAAGGAGTTTGTGCAGGTTGGGAATAGTCCAATTGGGGACAGTGCTGAAAATAAGAGAAGTGAAATGTCTTTGTTGTAATCTCTGCAGCCGAGTCGTGGCTGGAAGACATTGTCATGTCGGTCTGGGCCAGATGGAAAAGATAGAAAAGTGATATACTCCATCAGAAGGAGGGTCAGCTGTAAATCACCATTCATTACTTCGCTGTGATCATTTATATCTTCTGTAGGACTGATATTTACCACTGACCAAATGGGGGTAATATCAATTTTGGTCTTTGTATAGAGATTTTTAGCAACAGCGCGGTTGTGGCACCCGAGGGTCCAATTGCCACAGAGGTACTGCACCTCAGCCAGAAGTGTGGTATCCCACTCTCAGGTATGGAGGGGGCACTTCCCAGTACCCGCACACTAGCATCCATCACAGTGTTGTCCTGGAAATGGGAGGAGTTAGTCGAGTCTGTGAGAGGAGTCAGAGGAGGATGGAGGTGTCTGAGAGGAGCTCCAGAGAGAAGAGGTCCTAGGGGCCAGGGAAGTGAGGAATCCACCCGTGGCGCCCGAATCCACGCTGACCATAGTCAGGTGGAGGGACCAAGTTGTAGTGGGGACCAGCCCCAGACTAGTGGAGAGACTGTAGGACTCAGCTAGCGAACCGAAGGCTGTGGTGTCTGTATGTGCCACAGCCAAATCTACAAATAATCGCTAAAAAGGCAGCCACATAGGACTTCACCAGACAGGAGCCAAGGCTGCTGGCTTGGGACCCAGTGTGTATGGCTCAGGGCAGGAGGGTGTGACCCAGCGCAGAAAGGTGACCAAGAAAGGTACACATGAAGGGGGTCCCAGAGAAGTGCACCCCAAACTACCCGAGAGTTGGCTGGACCACAGACCCGGAGGACACAGTACCCGGCTGGTGATTGTAACCTGGAGACCGTGAGTAAAGTGTGAAAACTGCACCCTGCTGTGTCCTCACAGTTATTTACTGCATCACCTGCCCTGCACTACAACAGTTCCCATCAACAAACTTACCCTTTAACTGCCCTGGGGCCCCGGTCTACCTGTGGAGAGCTGTATCATCTTTGCTGCATCACCATCGGCCCCAGTAGACCTTAACCGTAGCGTTGGCCATCCCTTGCCGAACACCACGGGTGGCGTCACGAATCAATCCCATATAACTTTTCCCCTTGCATTTTTATTGCACACCCAGGGCCACGGAGTCAGGTCACGGCCCCGTGACTTCCACAAAACTCTCCGACCCGGTTCCGAGTACCCCATGGCCCTGGTGGGCATCGCATGGTCATCTGCTGAAGTTCTCCTACATTCACTATTAGGGTGCGACACCCAGTTGTAATTAGGGTTACCTGCTTAGGGGCCCATACAGAAGTTTTGCCCCTCTGAATCAAAACCCTAGCTATGCCTCTTAGCTGTTCTGTTTGCTTTCTGGATGGGAAAAAAACGTTGCACAGACTACTATTTTTATATGAAAAAAAAAACAAAAAAAACAATAGCAGACAGAATGGATGCAAAAAGAGATCATTTTAGGACACTTCAGGACCCATTCAAATAAATAAGTCCTCTAACAGAACATTGATGTGAACAGAGCCTAAGGATCTTTATAACCACAAAGTACGTTGCTCTTAAGAAACTTTGTAACTATCAAGCTCATTGCCTCCTTGTGAGTAATTTTATCTTGAAACATTTTTCTGTGTACTGTTTTCTACATATTTAATAATGTTGTGTGCCAGTTTTTGTTGACTCGCCTAACCCGATGCAGATGGTTGCATGTTCCAGCGTTGATCTCGGAGCTACATCCGAAATAAAAACTATCCAGGAAGCATCAGGATAGGAGTAGTGATCAGTGGGAAAAGTATAAACTCTTTATCTTTTTGTTTTTAATGTTATACATGTATATTTTACATGTGGATTTCAAAGTGGACAATCCGTATGACCGCTTGGTGCCTATTAAAATTACAGTAACTAAAAAGCTTCTTGTGCCACTGTTTGCGTAGTTGTGTTTAGTTCGTTGAACTGTTTTAGTTCCTTTGATCCAGGACTGTTTTTTGTTTAGAAGGGAACCACTCGAGAGGGATCTACCCATACTATATTTCATGTACAGTGGGGCAAAAAAGTATTTAGTCAGTCAGCAATAGTGCAAGTTCCACCACTTAAAAAGATGAGAGGCGTCTGTAATTTACATCATAGGTAGACCTCAACTATGGGAGACAAACTGAGAAAAAAAAATCCAGAAAATCACATTGTCTGTTTTTTTTTATCATTTTATTTGCATTTGATGGTGGAAAATAAGTATTTGGTCAGAAACAAACAATCAAGATTTCTGGCTCTCACAGACCTGTAACTTCTTCTTTAAGAGTCTCCTCTTTCCTCCACTCATTACCTGTAGTAATGGCACCTGTTTAAACTTGTTATCAGTATAAAAAGACACCTGTGCACACCCTCAAACAGTCTGACTCCAAACTCCACTATGGTGAAGACCAAAGAGCTGTCAAAGGACACCAGAAACAAAATTGTAGCCCTGCACCAGGCTGGGAAGACTGAATCTGCAATAGCCAACCAGCTTGGAGTGAAGAAATCAACAGTGGGAGCAATAATTAGAAAATGGAAGACATACAAGACCACTGATAATCTCCCTCGATCTGGGGTTCCACGCAAAATCCCACCCCGTGGGGTCAGAATGATCACAAGAACGGTGAGCAAAAATCCCAGAACCACGCGGGGGGACCTAGTGAATGAACTGCAGAGAGCTGGGATAATGTAACAAGGCCTACCATAACTAACACACTACGCCACCATGGACTCAGATCCTGCAAAGCCAGACGTGTCCCACTGCTTAAGCCAGTACATGTCCGGGCCCGTCTGAAGTTTGCTAGAGAGCATTTGGATGATCCAGAGGAGTTTTGGGAGAATGTCCTATGGTCTGATGAAACCAAACTGGAACTGTTTGGTAGAAACACAACTTGTCGTGTTTGGAGGAAAAAGAATACTGAGTTGCATCCATCAAATACCATACCTACTGTAAAGCATGGTGGTGGAAACATCATGCTTTGGGGCTGTTTCTCTGCAAAGGGGCCAGGACGACTGATCCGGATACATGAAAGAATGAATGGGGCCATGTATCGTGAGATTTTGAGTGCAAACCTCCTTCCATCAGCAAGGGCATTGAAGATGAAACGTGGCTGGGTCTTTCAACATGACAATGATCCAAAGCACACCGCCAGGGCAACGAAGGAGTGGCTTCGTAAGAAGCATTTCAAGGTCCTGGAGTGGCCTAGCCAGTCTCCAGATCTCAACCCTATAGAAAACCTTTGGAGGGAGTTGAAAGTCCGTGTTGCCAAGCGAAAAGCCAAAAACATCACTGCTCTAGAGGAGATCTGCATGGAGGAATGGGCCAACATACCAACAACAGTGTGTGGCAACCTTGTGAAGACTTACAGAAAACGTTTGACCTCTGTTATTGCCAACAAAGGATATATTACAAAGTATTGAGATGAAATTTTGTTTCTGACCAAATACTTATTTTCCACCATAAAATGCAAATAAAATGATAAAAAAACAGACAATGTGATTTTCTGGATTTTTTTTTCTCAGTTTGTCTCCCATAGTTGAGGTCTACCTATGATGTAAATTACAGACGCCTCTCATCTTTTTAAGTGGTGGAACTTGCACTATTGCTGACTGACTAAATACTTTTTTGCCCCACTGTATATGCTGTATGTATACATAAATGTAACATCTATTCCACAGCATGTAGATTGCTGGTGTTTTATTAAAATCTCTATTATTTATGAGGCATATTTATCAAAGTCACTTCATAAATTAGTACTGGGGTGCAGCTAACTACAACTATTCCAAGTCTAGTTCACACAGAGCACGCGGGAGTATTTCTTTTCCTGAAACGCACTCAGCAGTACAATATTATTACCCTTTACTTTGATGCTCTCTTTTATTATTTTGGCTTGCATTCCAGAATGTGTCTTATATAAACTTCAACTTGGAATGTGGCAGTACAGAAAGCGTGTCCATCCCATTGTTACTTTTTTTCTCGCTCCCAGATGTGGGGAGAACGTTCAATAAACTCGCAGTAAATCTCTGCTACTTGCAATCCTTTTTTTTTCTTCCTTCCGTTGGTGACCTTGGCTTACTTCCTGAGTCATTTCTTAATCCCAGTCTGTGGAGTGATTCATAACCCCCACCCTGCTTCGGAGTTATGTATGATTTTTGAATGTAAAGCCACATGCCTGGAACCGTTACCTGGTCAGGCTTGCCCTAACGTGTCTGGGAGCCTACACCTAGTCTACTTTACTGTACCTGTAAACCAAGGAGCACACTATTCTGTGATGTCTGAATAAAGGTAAAGCATTTCTCACCACCCTTTTTCATGAATTTCTAAAATGCTAACTACTTATTAAAGGGAACCTGTCACCAGGTTTCCCCCATATAAAGTACGGCCAGCACCTGTAAGCCTCTGTTACAGCATTCTTGTAAGCTATATGTATATCCACAATCCCCTATGCAAGGCACAAAAAGACCTTTTATTATACTCAGATACAATCCGATGGACATCTCTGTGCTTGATCAGGCGCATCCTCTCTTCATATGATTGCCGTCCTCCTTCCCTGCTTCATGTGGATGACGCATCGTATATCCACACAGTGTCCCCCATCGCGCTCCTGTGCAGGCCTACTTCACTCTACCCTGCCGATGGCAGAGCAAGGTACTGTAGTGTGCATACACAGGGAAAAGTCAAAGGGCGCCGATGACCCGTAGGTAAAGCCGACATACTGTATGTGCACTACATTGCTTTGCTCTACCTTCAGCAGGGCAGAGAGAAGTATTCATGTGCAGGAGCATGACGGGGACACTCTGGATGATGTAGGACATGTCATCCACATGAAGCGAAGAAGGACAGTGAACGTAGAGAGGAGGCGCCGGATCAAGAACAGAGATGTCTATGGGACCAGACTGCACTGTATTTGAGTATAATAAAAGGTCTTTTTTGTGAATTGCATAGGGAATTGGGATCATGAACACAGTATTCTATAATGTTGTCACATAGGGCTTACAGGCACATTAACAGGCAGAGAAAAGCAAGCAACAATATGCACTCACCGTGGTCCCCATGTTTGCAGGTTCTTTACCCTCTACAAGCTTGTGGATAGCTGCTATTGCCTCATTTGCAGGCATCCGTTGAAATCTCTTTGCTGACAAAAGTTCCATGGCCTTCTTAAATTCTTCATAGTTGATCACATGTGCTGCCTTAGACCTTAAAAAAGAAGGGGCAAACTTTTAGCTATGTCATTGCTCTCCCAGAAGCACCACTAAAATGGCAAAGATAAGTCTTTCCAGGTAGCTCACTATAAAACAAAGCTGAACTTGAAAGTATAAATTTGATCTTGATTCTGTATTTTAGGTCTTTTTCCATTGTAATAATTAGGCCAGTCTCAGAAAGTTATGGATGTGACTGACTCCATGTGCAGCTCCATGGCTCATCCACAATGCAGATGGGTGCATGAGCTGCCTGCCATTACATACATTAGTCTGGTGCATTAATCAGATTGTGCACACTGCAATTTTTGCCACACATGCCTGAAATTGCTAACGTACACTAGCACATAGGGTAACATTGGTCCATGTTCTTGTCAATTTCACACAGGAACATCACACTGGCAGAAATTATGTATGAACAAGGCCTTAAATATAAATACTACCCAATCATTTTTCTGAAGACTCACTTCACTTTAGCGAAGACAATGTCCACATCTGTGCTGGTACATCCATGTTCTTGGATGCTGCATTCCTTGCAGAGTTTGCTGAAGTTTTTGCCGGTCATCTCGTTTCCAGTTGCTTTGGTGCTGCCATAGACGGCAAACTTATGGAACGCTTTCTCAAGTTCATGAGACATCTAAAAAAAAGGAACCATATAATGCATTTATTATACTTGGACCCTGTTCAGATTATATTGGTGAATTGCATGTGCTAGGTAAAAATCTCATCATAAATGTTAAGAGAACCCAAAAGGGTTAGGTAGAAACCTTTGCATATATGCCATATGAAAGCTGCACGCCATGATTTTGACTATTGCTCTATACAGTGCCTTGCTAAAGTATTCGGCCCCCTGGAACTTTTCAACCTTTTCCCACATATCATGCTTCAAACATAAAGATACCAAATGTAAATTTTTGGTGAAGAATCAACAAGTGGAACACAATTGTGAAGTTGAACTAAATTTATTGGTTATTTTAAATTTTTGTGGAAATTCAAAAACTGAAAAGTGGGTCGTGCAATATTATTCGGCCCCTTTACGTTCAGTGCAGCAAACTCACTCCAGAAGTTCATTGTGGATCTCTGAATGATCCAATGTTGTCCTAAATGCCTAATGATAATAAATATAATCCACATGTGTGTAATCAAGTCTCCGTATAAATGCACCTGCTCTGTGATAGTCCCAGGGTTCTGTTTAAAGCACAGAGAGCATCATGAAGACCAAGGAACACAACAGGCAGGTCCGTGATACTGTTGTGGAGAAGTTTAAAGCCGGATTTGGATACAAAATGATTTCCAAAACTTTAAACATCCCAAGGAGCACTGTGCAAGCGATCATATTGAAATGGAAGGAGTATCATACCACTACAAATCTACCAAGACCCAGCTGTCCCTCCAAACTTTCATCTCAAACAAGGAGAAGACTGATCAGAGATGCAACCAAGAGGTCCATGATCACTCTGGATGAACTGCAGAGATCTACAGCTGAAGTGGGACAGTCTGTCCATAGGACAACAATCAGTCATACACTGCACAAATCTGGCCTTTATGGAAGAGTGGCAAGAAGAAAGCCATTTCTCAAAGATATCCATAAAAAGTGTATTTTAAAGTTTGCAACAAGCCACCTTGGAGACACACCAAACATGTGGAAGAAGATGCTCTGGTCAGATGAAACCAAAATCAAACTTTTTGGCAACAATGCCAAACGATATGTTTGGCGTAAAGGCAACACAGCTCATCACCCTGAACACACCATCCCCACTGTCAAACATGGTGATGGCAGCATCATGGTTTGGGCCTGCTTTTCTTCAGCAGGGACAGGGAAGATGGTTAAAATTGATGGGAAGATGGATGGAGCCAAATACAGGACCATTCTTGAAGAAAACCTGTTGGGAGTCTGCAAAAGACCTGAGACTGGGACAGAGATTTGTCTTCCAACAAGACAATGATCCCAAACATAAAGCAAAATCTACAATGGAATGGTTCACAAATAAACATACCAGGTGTTAGAATGGCCAAGCCAAAGTCCAGACCTCAATTCAATCGAGAATCTGTGGAAAGAGCTGAAAACTGCTGTTCACAAACGATCTCCATCAAACCTCACTGAGCTCCAGCTGTTTGCCAAGGAAGAATGGGCAAGAATTTCAGTCTCTCGATGTACAAAACTGATAGAGACATACCCCAAGCGACTTGCAGCTGTAATCACAGCAAAAGTTGGTGCAACAAAAGTATTAAGTTAAAGGGGCCGAATAATATTGCACGCCCCACTTTTCAGTTTTTGAATTTCCACAAAAATTTAAAATAACCAATAAATTTAGTTCAACTTCACAATTGTGTTCTACTTGTTGTTGATTCTTCACCAAAAATGTACATTTGTTATCTTTATGTTTGAAGCATGATATGTGGGAAATGGTTGAAAAGTTCCAGGGGGCCGAATACTTTCGCAAGGCACTGTAGTTACTATCAAGCTGCAGCACTACAAAAAACTGTGTGGACACGGATGTAGCACTGTAGACAAACACATTTCATATGTATATGTCTATGTGGGCCTGCCAAATGTTCCCTGATGCAAGATGTTGGGCAAAAAATCAGTTATGTTGAACTCCAGCCAGCATGACCATTCTTTTCTTTCTCTGAGGTTACACAAGTATTGTCTTCTTTCCATTAAAGGTAATACATACACTCAGTAGAATGTGCACATTTAAAGGGGTGTTTCTCTACAATGATATTGATATCCTATCTTATAGATACGCCATCAGTATCAGATTGGCGGAATTTCAACACTCAACACCACAACTGGTCAGCTGTTCTCAACACCACAACCGGTCAGCTGTTCTCAGCTCCAGAGGTTGACAGATGCGAACAGCTGAAGAGCTGAACAGCACAGCTCCATCAACTGTTTTGTGACCGCTGCCAGGTACTGCAGATCAGCTTTTATTCAATTAATAAGGTAGTCTATAGTAGGCAGAAGCAGCCTATCCTAAGTATAGGTCATCAGTATCACAGGATTGAAACACCTCATTAAGTCAACATGTGTAAAAAATCTCATGTGTATGGCAAGCTTATCAAAGATCCTAAGATTCATGCTATGCCGCAATTGGGACCACTGTTATGAGGCTTGGGTGTTAATACCAAACTTGCTGATTAACTGGAGATTTAGAGTAAAGACTATTGTGCTATCTAAAAAAAATGTTATGGCATGTGTATGATGATGACTGAATGATTTCAAAAAGTTATATAAGCTCTATACCTCACATTTATTTAAGGGAATCTATCAGCAGAATTTTACTAGAGATGAGCGAATATGATCGGGTTATTATTATGATCGGGTTCAGTAAGCGTTATAGCGCTTACTGAATAAGCTGCAGAGGGAACCCGGCTTCCTGGATCGCTCCGGCTGATCAGCTGTTCCGAGCCGCAGCTGCATGTGTTGCGGCTGTTTCACTGTCACAACACATGCATGGAGAACTTGTGTGTTGGACTCTCCATGCATGTAATGTGACTGTCACACAGCTGTGACACATGCAGCTGCGGCTCGGAACAGCTGATCAGCCGGAGCGATCCAGGAAGCCGAGTTCCCTCTGCAGCTTATTCAGTAAGTGCTATAGGTGGCCAGATAAGAAGGGACCCAAACATATTTGCTCATCTCTAAATTTTACCCCCCAAACTATTTATATGAGTATATAGCTCTTTCAAAGGCAAGTCCAACAATACATTTACATGGTCACTCCGTCCCTCCACAACTGAGAAATCAATGTTTGAACTGATATGCAATGAGGCTATTTGTAGATCTGTCTCTCCAGCTCTATTCCCTGCCCAGCGCCGACTTCTCCTTGACTAACAGCCTCTATGCTGTGTGACTTCAGGCAAAAAAGTCGCCAGTCATGTAGGATCAGGCAACGCTGGGCAAGGAATAGAGCTGGAGAGACAGTGGCCTCAAATCTACAAATGGTGCTTCAGCCTCATTTGCATATCAACTGAAATCCTCATTTTTCAGTAAGGGAGGAACTTGCCTTGTAAAGGTATTGCTCAACTTGCCTTTGTAAGACCTACATGCACATACCTCACAGTTTGAGGTGTGAAATCCTGATCCTGTTGACAGATTCCCTTTAAGTAGTTTTCACTAGTTTTTGGCTCCAAGCTTTTTACAAAATGGCAGTATTGATTAAATATATGTTAGAGTGAATTAAAACTCAATTTCACTGATAATCATAGGACAAGCATACACTTATAGACAGGGGTGAACCTAGCCTCTCTGCTGCCTGAGGCGAACTGGAAAATGGCGCCCCCCCATACACGCTGTACACACACGGCTCTGCTCCGCTCACATACACGGGTCAGCTTCATACACTTTGTACACACAGGGCTTCGCTCCGTACACCCCGTACACACGCGGCTCAGCTCCGCACACCTCGTACACACGCGGCTCAGCTCCGCACACCTAGCACACACGCGGCTCAGCTCCGCACACCTCGCACACATGCGGCTCAGCTCCGCACACCTCGCACACATGTGGCTCAGCTCCGCACACCTCGCACACACGCAGCTCAGCTCCGCACACCTCGCACACATGTGGCTCAGCTCCGCACACCTCGCACACACGCGGCTTAGCTCCGTACACCTCGCACACACGCGGCTCAGCTCCGCACACATGCGGCTCAGCTCCGCACACATGCGGCTCAGCTCCACACACCTCGTACACCCACACGGCTCAGCTCCGCACACCTCGTACACACACACGGCTCAGCTCCGCACACCTCGTACACACACACGGCTCCGTACACCTCGTACACACACACGGCTTCGCTCTGTACACCTCGTACACACACGTGGCTCCGCTCCATACACCTCATACACACGCGGCTCAGCTCCGCACACCTCGTACACCCACACGGCTCAGCTCCGCACACCTCGCACACATGCGGCTCAGCTCCGCACACATGCGGCTCAGCTCCGCACACCTTGTACTCCCACACGGCTCAGCTCCGCACACCTCGTACACACACACGGCTCAGCTCCGCACACCTCGTACACACACGGCTCCGCTCCGTACACCTCGTACACACACGGCTCCGCTCCGTACACCTCATACACGTGGCTGCGCTCCGTACACCTCATACACACGCGGCTCAGCTCTGCACACCTCGTACACATGCGGCTCCGCACACCTTATACACACGTGGCTCAGCTCCGCACACCTCGTACACACGTGGCTCCGCTCCGTACACACACGGCTCTGCTACATCCACACTGTAAACCCCTCCTGATCCCACACATAAGCTTACTCTCTTCCAGCACCATGACAACCAGAACAGCAGAGTCCTGAATACACTGAGGCCACTGATCATGTGACCCCTGACTCCTCCCATTCGGTGACGTCATCACAGGTCCTGTGCGCACAGAACAGCCTTCTATGAGCAGCCCCAGCAGATGCAGGAGAGGAGTGACTTCAGGTTGAGGACCTGTGATGATGTCACGATCACGTGACCAGTCACATGAGCCGGGGAGGGCTGGATGAGGGGATTCGGCCATTCGGGATGGTTGGAAGCCTTGAATACAGTAGTAACTGAACCTGCGTCTACGACGCAAATTCAGTTACTACAAAGGCAGAATCTGCCGCCCCCCTCTCTTCATTGAAGGCAGTGCCGCTAAGGCAAAGTACTCAACTTGCCACATGGTAGCGGCGCCCCTGCTTATAGAGCATATACAGTACTTACAGATCATACACTTACAGAGCATACACTTACACAGCATACAATTACAGAGCATACACTTTTAGAACATACACTTTTAGAGCATACACTTTTAGAGCATACACTTACAGACCATACACTTACAGACCATACACTTACAGACCATACACTTATAGGGCATTTACTTACAGACCATACACTTACAGAGTATACATTTACAGACCATACACTTACAGACCATACACTTATAGACAATACACTTACAGACCATTGGCTTACAGAGCATATGCTTACAGACCTTAAACTGTAAAGCGCTGCGGAATATGTTGGCGCTATATAAATAAAGATTATTATTATTATTATTATTATTATACCATACACTTTTAGAGCATACACTTATAGAGAATACACTTACAGAGCATACACTTTTAGAACATACACTTTTAGAGCATACACTTTTAGAGCATACACTTACAGAGCATAAACTTACAGACTATACACTTACAGACCATACACTTTCAGAGCATACACTTACAGACCATACACTTACAGAGCATACACTTACAGACCATACACTTACAGAGTATACATTTACAGACCATACACTTACAGACCATACACTTATAGACAATACACTTACAGACCATAGGCTTACAGAGCATATGCTTACAGACCTTAAACTGTAAAGCGCTGCGGAATATGTTGGCGCTATATAAATAAAGATTATTATTATTATTATTAGACCATACACTTTTAGAGCATACACTTATAGAGAATACACTTACAGACCATACACTTACAGAGCATACGCTTACAGACGATACGCTTATAGAGCATACACTTACAGACCATAGGCTTACAGAGCTTACACTTATAGAGCATAAGAGCATACGCTTACAGACCATACACTTACAGACCATACACTTATAGAGTATACACTTATAGGGCATATACTTACAGACCATACGCTTACAGACCATACTGTTCTAGAGCATATACTTATAGAGAATTCACTTACAGAGCATACACTTACAGACCATACGCTTACAAACCATACATTTTTGGATTCATGGCAGCTCTGGTTCCACTATACTTTAAATGTAGCTTTTTCCTTTCGGGCCAGCAAAGGTTAATGTCAGTTTCTCTTGCTGGCAGCTGCTTCCTTGCTAGTCAGCTGGTGTGGGTGGTGACTACTTCCACCATCCTTTAAAAAGTCACTTGACCCATCAGCTGACTGTCGGTGATAGAGTATTCTATGTTGACCAAGCCTGGAGTAAAGAGCTTTCTGGTTGCAGTAGTGAGTCTGCTGTTTTCGTGGAGTTTGTGGTCCTGGTGCATTACCCTCTGCTATGTGGTGCTTTTAAGCAGAAACAGTTGTTAAGTATAAGTTCCCCTTCTATCTGTCTGTCTTGCATTTTGTCACTCTCCCTGAGTTGTTTATTATCTGCAGTGGTGAGGCTTGTATCCTTAACAGCCAGTGCACTAGCCAGGGATTAGTGAAGTGTCAATCAGGGACTAGGCACTTGACAGCAGTGGGGGGAAGGATCCGCTTAGGGCGTTAGGAGAGTGTAGGGGCAGGCTCAGGTTGGAGTTTAGGGGGTGTCCCCATCCCTTGTTCCTTACTGTTAGGGCCTTCCTCACCCCATTTAATCCCGTTGTAGGTATAAGTTGTGTCCCCCGTTGGACTTTACCTTGTTGGTCGTGACATTATCACCGACCTGTACTTTTTTCCGGTGAACCCATGGCTCAGGCTGAGGCTTTTGCTCACCTGATCCACTCCCTCATGGATGAGGTTTCCGAGTTGCAGACTCAGGTGGTGCTGCAGCTTCAGCAGGTGACAGGGTTCTAAAGTATATCTCCATGACAGATTTTCTGGAGGGAGAGATACATTTTTGGTCTTCAAAGAAGCCTGTAAATTGTATTTCAGGCTTAGCCTTTGTTCCTCAGGGAGTGAGGAACAGAGTTTGGGGATTAAAGTCTCCATTCTCAAGGGTGATCCCCAGTCCTGGGCCTTCTCCCTGGCGACCAATTCACCATCTTTGAGGTCGGTGGATGAGTTTTTCGCGGCATTGACGCTGGTGTAGAGGACCCTGATGGTGTCTCCCTGGCTGAGTCTAGACTCCGTAAAACCGAAGCAGGGGGGCTGGCCAGCTGAGGAGTACTGCTTGGTGTTTCATAGATGGGCCACTGATAGGCAGTGGAATGACCCTGCTCTTAGGAGCCATTTCTGTCAGGGTCTGTCAGCTAGGCTTCAGGATACTCTGGTACAGTATGCTACTCCTGGGTCATTGGAGGCTGCCATAGCTCTTACTATCCGGGTGGATAGATGCCTCAGGGAGAGACATACACCAAATCTACCCTCTTTTGTTCTTTCTAGGGAGGAGGACACACTGGTGCAGATGGACAAACCTATGCAGGTGGAAGGAGCATTCTCTCAAACTAAGCTGCCGGTGGTTCATCGAGGGACGGGTGCATTTTTTTTTATGTGGTTGGACTGATCATTTCATCAATGTCTGCCCAGCTCGCGCCAAAGTATGTACTCCATCGCAAAAGCCACGTTCCCCTGGTCGAATGGAGGGAGACGACCAGGTTTTGTACATTTCCCCACCTTTACGTTTCAGTGTACCATTCCGACTCAAGTGTTGGTTGGTGGGGAAACTGAGACTATACCGGTACTTGCGGATAGTGGAGCTGGAGTCAAATTGGTGGATTCTCGCTTGTTCAGACCCGCGGTCTGATCTGTAGGACGCTGGCGAGACCCATTACCGTTTGGCAATTGACTCAAGTCATAGATAATATTAACCTGCATATAGGGACTCTTCATGGAGAGTCTCTGTCATGCTACGTCTTAGATGGTATGCCAACTCCCATCGTCTTAGGCCTTCCCTGGCTGAAGAGTCACAACCTGGTCCTAAATTGGTGGTCCAGGGGAGTAGTCAGTTGGGACCACTCTTGAAAGGACTGCTGCCTGGGAGCTACGATCTCTGCCATCCTTCTCAAACCTACCCTTTCTTCTTCAGAAGTGGCAGCTAAGATGCTACCCGGGAGTAGGGGCAAGTAAACTCTGAATCTTGTAGTTCTTGCAGGAGGAGGTATCAGGGGAGGGTGGTGGTTCCCTCTGTGTATAGAGAGGGTATGAGTCTGGTGACACAGGGGGGACGCCTCTATAGTCTGCTCCTCAAAGAGTTAATCATCTTTTGGCAAACGCATGCTTTGTTGCTAGTAACCACTTCCACCATCCTTTAAAAAGTCACATGATCCATCAGCTGACTTGAGTAAAGCTCTCTGGTTGCA
Source organism: Ranitomeya variabilis (assembly GCF_051348905.1). Taxonomy (NCBI): domain Eukaryota; kingdom Metazoa; phylum Chordata; class Amphibia; order Anura; family Dendrobatidae; genus Ranitomeya; species Ranitomeya variabilis. The sequence continues at coordinate 316,608,935 of NC_135232.1, read as the reverse complement.
GTAGTGAGTCCGCTGTTTTTGTGGAGTTTGTGATCCTTGTGCCTTACTCTTTGCTGTGTGGTGCTTTTCAGCAGAGACAGTTGTTAAGTATAGGTTCCCCTCTATCTGTCTGTATTGTGTTTTGTCACTCTGCCTGTATTGTTTATTATCTGCAGTGGTGAGCCTAGTGTCCTTGCCGGCCAGTTCACTAGCCAGGGATTAGTGAGGTGACAATAAGGGACTAGGCAAGGGACGGTGGCGGGGAAAAGGACCTGCTTAGGGCGTTAGGGGAATTTAGGGACAGGTTCATGTTGGAGTTCAGGAGGTGTCCCCATCCCTCGTTCCCTATGGTTGGGGCCTTCCTCACTCCATTCTATCCTGTTGTAGGTATAAGTTAGGTCGCCCGCTTGATTTTACCTTATCTTTCATGACAATATGCTTACAGACCATACAGTTATGGAGAATACACCTACAGACCATACACTTATAGAACATACACTTATAGCGCATACACTTACACACAATACACTTATAGAGCATACACTTACAGACCATACGCTTACAGACCATACGCTTACAGATCATAGGCTTACAGAGCATACATTTACAGACCATACACTTATAGAGAATACACTTACAGACCATACATTTACAGACCATGGCTTACAGACCATACACTTATAGAGAATACACTTACAAACCATACGCTTACAGACCATACACTTACAGACCATACACTTATAGCGAATAAATTTATAGAGCATACATTTACAGACATTACACTTATAGAGCATACACTTACACACGATACATGTATAGAGCATACACTTATAGAGAATACACTTACAGAGCATACACTTACAGACCACACACTTACAGAACACGAACTTACAGACTATACGCTTGCAGAGCAAACACTTACAGACCTTACACTTACAGACCATACGTTTACAGAGCATACGCTTACAGAGCATACAGGTACAGACAACAGACTTACAGACCACATGCTTACAGAGCATACGCTTACAGACCATACACTTACAGACCACATGCTTACAGAGCATACGCTTACAGACCATACACTTACAGACCATACACTTACAGAACATACACTTACTGATTACTTACAGACCACACACAGAGCACACACTTACAGAGCATACACTTACAATACACTTACAGACCATATTCCAGTGACGGATAGCGGTGCCAAGGGCCACCAATAACCAACTCCAGGGCCTCACTTTTCAACTACATGCAAACGTGACATTATCCTCAATCACAAATTTATAAAACAATGAGCTGGGTAGATTGTTAAATGAACAAGATGCCGCCTTTGTCTGTACATAATGATTCACGTATGTAGTGCCATGTAAAAGAGTGGTGGCCCACTCTTGTACAGGGGCCCACTGGAGGATTCTCCTGTTCTTCTGTGGGCCAGTCCAAGCCTGGACCATACACTTATTGATTACTTATAGACCACACACTTACAGACCGTACATTTAAAGACCATTCACTTCCACTTTCAGGAGGCGAGTCACCACAGGAATTTTGCAATATTTTACAAAAAAACAAAACTATGTAAAGATTCCTAAACCAAAAGAGACAATAATATACTGAAAATCTTGTTTTCTCATTGCTATTCTAAAATAATGTCATGATAGAAAATGCATGTGAATTATAAACAGCAGATGCTCCTTCTTCCTTGTAATTATTTTTATGATATTCGTGTACTGTCATTGAAGAATATCCTAGATAAATAGGAGCCAGAGTGTTTGTCACCTCGGAAATGCCACTAAAAATAAACATAAAACAGATGCCACATGCATCCAAGGGATTGTTAAATATACATGCATATGAATGTTTGATACAGCTCTCATTGAAAAACACCAAACGCAGTGGGAGCTCCTCAGTGCTTTGGTAACAAAGTAACAGAAAGTACATTTTTTAAATTTAGACCTGTCACAATCACAGATCTGAAATATTAGCACCAAAATATTAGAAAAAGAGATATGTGGATAATAATACACCGGTGTAAATAATGTACCTTGCTGTTCTTGTCCCAGGATAAACGGTGTGTGGAATATCAGAATGTTACCATGCCTATGAGAGACGGAATTACATCACAAGTATTGTGATGTCATCAGCAATGTGATCAGGACTATTAAAGAGACTAATCTACTATATAATTGTCTAAGGGTCACTTCCGTCTTTCTGTCTGTCACGAAAATCCCGCATCGCTGATTGGTCGCGGCCGCACAGTCTGGCCGCAAATTCGCTCCATCCTATTCTCTGTCAGTGCCCCCTCCAGTCAGCGCTCACACAGGGTTAATGGCTGCGTTACACCGCGTTATGCCGCGGTGTAATGCAGTCCGTTAACGCTGCTATTAACCCTGTGTGATCAACTTTTTGCCTATGCAGCATCAATAGTAAAAAGATCTAATGTTAAAAATAAGAAAACAAATTAAAAATCATTATATACTCACCCTCCGGCGCCTTTCCCACTTATCGCGACGCTCCTGGCCATGCATTGCGGTCTCGCGAGATGATGACGTAGCGGTCTCGCGAGACCGCTAAGTCATCTGGGTAATTTCGCAATGCATCGCTAGGAACGGAAGCTGGCGGCCGCATCGCGCACATAGGGACAGCTTCGCTGGACGCCGGAGGGTGAGTGTTATATACTACGTGGGCAGTGTTATATACTATGTGGGCAGTGTTACATACTACGTGCGCAGTGTTATATACTACGTGGGCTGTGTTATATACTACGTGCGCAGTGTTATATACTACGTGGGCTGTGTTATATACTACGTGCGCAGTGTTATATACTACGTGGGCTGTGTTATATACTACGTGCGCAGTGTTATATACTACGTGGGCAGTGTTATATACTACGTGGGCAGTGTTATATACTACGTGGGCTGTGCTATATACTACGTGCGCAGTGTTATATACTACGTGGGCAGTGTTATATACTACGTGGGCTGTGTTATATACTACGTGCGCAGTGTTATATACTACGTGGGCTGTGTTATATACTACGTGCGCAGTGTTATATACTACGTGGGCTGTGTTATATACTACGTGCGCAGTGTTATATACTACGTGGGCAGTGTTATATACTACGTGGGCAGTGTTATATACTACGTGGGCTGTGCTATATACTACGTGGCTGTGCTATATACTACGTGGCTGTCTGTTACGTGGCCTCTGCTATATGCTATGTGGCTGCTATATATATATATACATACATACATACATACATACATACATACATACATATTCTAGAATACCCGATGCGTTAGAATCGGGCCACCATCTAGTATACATTAATTACCTAGTTAACAAATAGAAATACAATATGTAACATCTTCTATATTTTTTGTCAGTGTTTAATCTGTGAAATGTAAAAAACTTAAATGGTCCACATTTACTGATATGTTTGTGCCAGAAATTTAGTGGAATTTGAGGCTGAGACGTTAGGTTGTATACATGATGTTGCTACTCATAACTGATTTTCCACGTTTAATTCGGCCAGGAGGGCAGTCATCTCTTTGCAATACTTTTTGTAAAGAACTGAACTGAAACAGATTTCACTCTTCCGGTTAGGCTTTCTATAAGATTTTGGAGTGTGTCTGTGGGAATTTTTGACCATCTAAAAGAGCATTTGTAAGGTCAGACACTGATGTTGGATGAGAGGGCCTGGCTCACAATCTCCATTCTAGTTCATCCCATAGTCATCCATTGGAGCTAATGTTAGGGTTCTGTGTGGGGTAATAAATTCTTCCAGACAATAGTCATACTGGAACAGAAAAGTATGTTTCCACAAAGTTGGAAGCGTAAAATAAAAGAGCTTCAAGCCTCAGAAAATTGCAACATTTTTTTTAAGCTCAGAATTTTATTAAAAGCAGTAAAATAAAAAAACACTATATAAGTTTAGTATTGTTGGCATTGAACTGACCTGTAGAATGAAGTTGCCAAGTAATTTTTACTTAACAGTAGAAACAAAACCCAAAAATCACTGGTGGAAGTGCATTTTTGTTTCACCATTTCACCTCCCTTGTAATATTTTCCCACTTTCAGTATATTATATGGTAAAGTAAATGGTGCCATTCCAAACTACTACTTATCCATTTTAAAATAACAACCCATATGGCTATGTTGGTAGTGAAATACAAATGCTCTTGGAAGAAGCGGTGAAAAGACGAAAGCTGGGTGATCTGTACTTACATTGAGTCGCGGTGAGGCGCCCTCTGCTGGATGTCCTCATGAACTGGAGCCTTGGAAAAGTTCCCACGCTCGAGTTCATATGAGTTCATCCACCAGAGGGTGCATCACCGCAACTCAATGTAAGTACAGATCACCCAGCTTTCCTTTCAGCACCCGGGGATTACAGGCACGAGCGAGTGCTTTAGCGCAGCTCCTGCCTGTAAATTGATTTAACCCCTTCAGAAGGATTTACATCGTGGGACCTGACAGATCCTCGGATGGTATGTATATTGTGGGTTTATTATTTTGCCAAGCGAGGGTCTTCAGGTGGATTGAGAGAGCAATAAAATATTAAAACAACCGCTGTGTTTATTTCATTAAAATAATTTTTAATAATGTGTGTGTGTTTTTTAACCCTTTCATACAATTGGATTAATAATGGATAGGTGACATAATTGACGCCTCTCCATTATTAATCTGGCTTAATGTCACCTTACAATAGCAAGGTGGCATTAACCCTTCATTACCCCATATCCCACCACTACAGGGAGTGGGAAGAGAGTGGCCAAGTGCCAGAATAGGCGCATCTTCCAGATGTGCCTTTTCTGGGGTGGCTGGGGGCAGATGTTTTTAGCCACGGGGGGGCCAATAACCATGGACCCTCTCCTGGCTATTAATATCTGCCCTCAGTCACTGGCTTTACCGCTCTGGCGGAGAAAATTGCGCGGGAGCCCACGCCAATTTTTTCCGCCATTTAACCCTTTATTTTAGCAGCTACAGCAACCAAATTTTGCACATACACACTACTAACATTAGTAGTGTGGAATATGCAAAAAAAAGGGGATATGAGATGGTTTACTGTATGTAAACCATGTCTCATATCCTGTCGGGTTTGGGAAGGAGAAATGAAAAGCCGGCAATTGAATTACCGACTTTTCACTAACACCGCTGCGTATTTCTCGCAAGTCACACTGCTGGTCCATGTGGAATCCGTATTTTTCTCGCCCCCATAGACTTTCATTGTCGATTTTTTTGCGCAATACGCTGACAAACGCAGCATGCTGCGATTTTGTACGGCCGTAGAAGACCGTATATTACGGATCCGTAATATACGGCTGATAGGAGCAGCCCCATTGAGAAGCATTGTGCCGTTTGTTTGGCGAGTTTTACGGACGTATTTTCTGCGCTCTTACGTCCGTAAAACTCGCTAGTGTGACGGCAGCCTAACCATAACATGGCACAGAAACAAGTAGTAATTACAGGCAATATGAAATGTGTATTAGTTGAAAGCTTTTAATGATCAGCAATAAATAGTAAACAGCAGTAAACAATAATGAATAGAAAAATAAATGATTAAATTGAAATATAAACAACAGTAACAACAAGTACCATGCACTGAAGAGAGGACCAGGAACGATGAGGTCGCTCTACCACTTCTCTCCACTAGAGGTCAGTAAGCAGTGCAGCCATCAGCACGGACGTATCACCATTCACCACCCTTGAGGCTGAGAGAGCGGAGCCCAGATAGAAGCACACACTTCGACCTCAACATTAGTCACGTGGGACCCTGGGCGCCGCTCCTGATAGGCGGTCTACAACTACACAAGAGTCCACATTCGTTATCTCAGGCCCGCGCTTTTTATTACTCCCCGCCCCCTGACCATGGTCCTGAGGAAGAGGAGAGCTCGGTTACCTGGAGGTAAGGAAGGGAACAGGACGTGCGGGCGGGCGGGCAGTGTTGGTGACTGGTACAGTGAGAAGTTCCAGAATGTTCTGAAATCTAATGTACCTCAGGGGCTAATAGCACCCGAATAATAAGCACATTTGTCTCATGACACACCATATTGCACCTGTGGAACGTGGAGTGTCTCTTACTATGTGAAGACTGCACCAGTAGTGACAGAGACCACACTGCTCTTCCATGGGGGTCACTGCAGTGGGACAGCTTAGAAGTGTTAAAGATGGTCCAGGATCTGATTACAGGTGGTCTAGGATCTGATTACAGGTGGTCTAAGATCTGATTACAGGTGGTCTAGGATCTGATTACAGGTGGTCTAGGATCTGATTACAGGTGGTCTAGGATCTGATTACAGGTGGTCTAGGATCTGATTACAGGTGGTCCAGGATCTGATTACAGGTGGTCCAGGATCTGATTACAGGTGGTCTAGGATCTGATTACAGGTGGTCTAGGATCTGATTACAGGTGGTCTAGGATCTGATTACAGGTGGTCTAGGATCTGATTACAGGTGGTCTAGGATCTGATTACAGGTGGTCCAGGATCTGATTACAGGTGGTCTAGGATCTGATTACAGGTGGTCTAGGATCTGATTACAGGTGGTCTAGGATCTGATTACAGGTGGTCTAGGATCTGATTACAGGTGGTCTAGGATCTGATTACAGGTGGTCTAGGATCTGATTACAGGTGGTCTATCCCTCCCACAGAAAGAAGAATGGGACCTCCATAAAAAAGCCTGTCCTACAAATATGAGCAAGGAGACATGAAGACACAAACTATAGAAACATTCCCCGAGGCGGTGGGCTATATAGCACGACTAAGGCCATGTTCACACGTTGCGTTTCCTTTTTAACCCCTTCATGACCCAGCCTATTTTGGCCTTAATGACCTTGCCGTTTTTTGCAATTCTGACCAGTGTCCCTTTATGAGGTAATAACTCCGGAACGCTTCAACGGATCCTAGCAATTCTGAGATTGTTTTTTCGTGACATATTGGGCTTCATGTTAGTGGTAAATTTAGGTCGATAATTTCTGAGTTTATTTGTGAAAAAAACGGAAATTTGGCGAAAATTTTGAAAATGTCGCAATTTTCACATTTTGAATTTTTATTCTGTTAAACCAGAGAGTTATGTGACACAAAATAGTTAATAAATAACATTTCCCACATGTCTACTTTACATCAGCACAATTTTGGAAACAAATCTTTTTTTTGCTAGGAAGTTATAAGGGTTAAAATTTGACCAGTGATTTCTCATTTTTACAACAAAATTTACAAAACCATTTTTTTTAGGGACCACCTCACATTTGAAGTCAGTTTGAGGGTTCTATATGGCTGAAAATACCCAAAAGTGACACCATTCTAAAAACTGCACCCCTCAAGGTGCTCAAAACCACATTCAAGAAGTTTATTAACCCTTCAGGTGTTTCACAGCAGCAGAAGCAACATGGAAGTAAAAAATGAACATTTAACTTTTTAGTCACAAAAATGATCTTTTAGCAACAATTTTTTTATTTTCCCAAGGGTAAAAGGAGAAACTGGACCATGGACGTTGTTGTACAATTTGTCCTGAGTACGCTGATACCTCATATGTGGGGGTAAACCACTGTTTGGGCGCACGGCAGGGCTCGGAAGGGAAGGAGCGCCATTTGACTTTTTGAATGAAAAATTGGCTCCAATCTTTAGCGGACACCATGTCGCGTTTGGAGAGCCCCCGTGTGCCTAAACATTGGAGCTCCCCCACAAGTGACCCCATTTTGGAAACTAGACCCCTCAAGGAACTTATTTAGAAGCATAGTGACCACTTTAAACCCCGAGGTGCTTCACAAATTGTTCCGTAAAAATGAAAAAGTACTTTTTTTTCACAAAAAAATTATTTTAGCCTCAATTTTTTCATTTTCACATGGGCAACAGGATAAAATGGATCCTAAAATTTGTTGGACAATTTCTCCTGAGTACACCAATACCTCACATGTGGGGGTAAACCACTGTTTGGGCACATGGTAAGGCTCGGAAGGGAAGGAGCGCCATTTGACTTTTTGAATGAAAAATTATCTCCATAGTTAGCGGACACCATGTCGCGTTTGGAAAGCCCCCGTGTGCCTAAACATTGGAGCTCCTCCACAAGTGACCCCATTTTGGAAACTAGACCCCCCAAGGAACTTATCTAGAGGCATAGTGAGCACTTTAAACCCCCAGGTACTTCACAAATTGATCCGCAAAAATGAAAAAGTACTTTTTTTTCACACAAAATTTCTTTTAGCCTCAATTCTTTCATTTTCACATGGGCAACAGGATAAAATGGATCCTAAAATTTGTTGGGCAATTTCTCCTGAGTACGCCGATACCTCATATGTGGGGGTAAACCACTGTTTGGATGCACGGCAAGGCTCGGAAGGGGAGGCGTGCCATTTGACTTTTTGAATGGAAAATTAGCTCCAATCGTTAGCGGACACCATGTCGCGTTTGGAGAGCCCCTGTGTGCCTAAACATTGGAACTCCCCTACAAGTGACCCCATTTTGGAAACTAGACCCCCCAAGGAACTTATCTAGATGCATAGTGAGCACTTATAACCCCCAGGTGCTTCACAGAAGTTTATAACGCAGAGCCGTGAAAATAAAAAATAATTTTTCTTTCCTCAAAAATGATTTTTAGCCCAGAATTTTTTATTTTCCCAAGGGTAATAGGAGAAATTGGACACCAAATGTTGTTGTCCAGTTTGTCCTGAGTACGATGATACCCCATATGTGGGGGTAAACCACTGTTTGGGCGCACGGCAGGGCTCGGAAGGGAAGGCACGCCATTTGGCTTTTTGAATGGAAAATTAGCTCCAATCATTAGCGGACACCATGTCGCGTTTGGAGAGCCCCTGTGTGCCTAAACATTGGAGCTCCCGCACAAGTGAACCCATTTTGGAAACTAGACCTCCCAAGGAACTAATCTAGATGTGTGGTGAGCACTTTGAACCCCCAAGTGCTTCACAGAAGTTTATAACGCAGAGCCATGAAAATAAAAAATAATTTTTCTTTTCTCAAAAATGATTTTTTAGCCCACAATTTTTTATTTTCCCAAGGGTAACAGGAGAAATTGGACCCCAAAAGTTGTTGTCCAGTTTCTCCTGAGTACGCTGATACCCCATATGTGGGGGTAAACTACTGTTTGGGCATATGCCGGGGCTCAGAATGGAAGTAGTGACGTTTTGGAATGCAGACTTTGATGGAATGGTCTGCGGGCATCATGTTACGTGTGCAGAGCCCCTGATATGCCTAAACAGTAGAAACCCCCCACAATTGACCCCATTTTGGAAACTAGACCCCCCAAGGAACTTATCTAGATGTGTGGTGAGCACGTTCAACCCCCAAGTGCTTCACAGAAGTTTACAACGCAGAGCCGTGAAAATAAAAAATCATTTTTCTTTCCTCAAAAAAGATGTTTTAGCAAGCAATTTTTTATTTTCACAAGGGTAACAGGAGAAATTGGACCCCAATATTTGTTGCCCAGTTTGTTGTGAGTACGCTGATACCCCATATGTGGGGGTAAACCACTGTTTGGGCATATGCCGGGGCTCGGAAGGGAAGTAGTGGCATTTGAAATGCAGACTTTGATGGAATGGTCTGCGGGCGTCACATTGCATTTGCAGAGCCCCTGATGTGCCTAAACAGTAGGAACTCCCCACAAGTGACTCCACTTTGGAAACTAGACCCCCAAGGGAACTTATCTAGATGTGTGGTGAGCACTTTGAACCCCCAAGTGCTTCACAGAAGTTTATAACGCAGAGCCGTGAAAATAATAAATGTGTTTCCTTTCCTCAAACATATTTTTTAGCCCAGAATTTTTTATTTTTGCAAGAGTAACAGGAGAAATTGGACCCCAAAAGTTGTTGTCCAGTTTCTCCTGAGTATGCTGATACCCCATATGTGGGGGTAAACCACTGTTTGGGCATATGCCGGGGCTCAGAATGGAAGTAGTGACGTTTTGGAATGCAGACTTTGATGGAATGGTCTGCGGGCATCATGTTACGTGTGTAGAGCCCCTGATATGCCTAAACGGTAGAAACACCCCACAAGTGACCCCATTTTGGAAACTAGACCCCCCAAGGAACTTATCTAGATGTGTGGTGAGCACTTTCAACCCCCAAGTGCTTCACAGAAGTTTATAACGCAGAGCCGTGAAAATAAAAAATAATTGTTCTTTCCTCAAAAGCTATGTTTTAGCAAGTAATTTTTTATTTTTGCAAGGGTAACAGGAGAAATTGGACCCCAACAGTTGTTGCCCAGTTTGTCCTGAGTACGCTGGTACCCCAAATGTGGGGGTAAACCACTGTTTGGGCGCACGTTGGGGCTTGGAAGGGAGGGAGCACCATTTGACTTTTTGAACGCAAGATTGGCTGGAATCAATGGTGGCGCCATGTTGCGTTTGGAGACCCCTGATGTGCCTAAACAGTGGAAACCCCTCAATTCTAACTTCAACACTAACCCCAACACACCCCTAATCCTAATCCCAACTGTAGCCATAACCCTAATCACAACCCTATCCCCAACACACCCCTAACCGCAACACACCCGTAACCCTAATTCCAACCCTAATCCCAACCCTAACCCTAATCCCAACCCTAACCACAACTGTAACCCCAACACACCCCTAACCCTATCCGTAACCCTAACCACAAGCCTAATCTTAACCCTATTTCCAACCCTAGCCCTATTTCCAACCCTAACTCTAATTCCAACCCTAACCCTAAGGCTATGTGCCCACGTTGCGGATTCGTGTGAGATTTTTCCGCACGATTTTTGAAAAATCTGCAGGTAAAAGGCACTGCGTTTTACCTGCAGATTTACAGCAGATTTCCAGTGTTTTTTTGTGCGGATTTCACCTGTGGATTCCTATTGAGGAACAGGTGTAAAACGCTGCGGAATCCGCACAAAGAATTGACATGCTGCGGAAAATACAACGCAGCGTTTCTGCACGGAATTTTCCGCACCATGGGCACAGTGGATTTCGTTTTCCATAGGTGTACATGGTACTGTAAACCTGATGGAAAACTGCTACGAATTCGCAGCGGCCAATCCGCTGCGGATCCGCGGCCAATCCGCTGCGGATCCGCGGCCAATCCGCTGCGGATCCGCGGCCAATCCGCTGCGGATCCGCGGCCAATCCGCTGCGGATCCGCGGCCAATCCGCTGCGGATCCGCGGCCAATCCGCTGCGGATCCGCGGCCAATCCGCTGCGGATCTGCGGCAATCCGCTGCGGATCCGCAGCCAAATCCGCACTGTGTGCATATGCCATAACCCTAACCCTACCCGTAACCCTAACCCTACCCCTAGTTCTAACCCTAACCCTAATGGAAAACGAAAAAAAAAAAAAAAAAAAAAATCTTTATTTTATTATTGTCCCTACCTATGGGGGTGATAAAGGGGGGGGGTTTATTTATTATTTGTTTTATTTTGATCGCTGTGATAGAACCTACCACAGCGATCAAAATGTACTTGTAAGGAATCTGCCGGCTGGCAGATTCGGCGGGCGCACTGAGCATGCGCCCGCCATTTTGGAAGATGGCGGCGCCCAGCGAGGAGACGTACGGACACCGGGAGGATCGGTAAGTATGAAGGGGTGGTGGGGGGGTGGATCGGAGCACAGGGGGGATGAATGCAAACAAGGAGGGAGCGGACAGGAGGACGGGGGAGCCGGCAGGCGGACGAAGGGGACCGGACCCCATAACGGAGGACTGGGGGGGCGATCGGTGGGTGTGGGGGGGGTCACTTCAGTATTTCCAGCCATGGCCGATGATATTGCAGCATCGGCCATGGCTGGATTGTAATATTTCACCAGTTTTTTAGGTGAAATATTACAAATCGCTCTGATTGGCAGTTTCACTTTCAACAGCCAATCAGAGCGATTGTAGCCACGGGGGGGGTGAAGCCACCCCCCCTGGGCTGAAGCACCACTCCCCCTGTCTCTGCAGATCGGGTGAAATTGGAGTTAACCCTTTCACCCGATCTGCAGGGACGCGATCATTCCATGACGCATACGCTGCGTCATAGGTCGGATTGGCACAGACTTTCATGACGCAGCGTATGCGTCAAAGGTCGGGAAGGGGTTAAGTGCACGTCTGCGTTTTTCAGTTCCATTCAAGTGTATGAGATTTCAGAAATCGCATGCGCACACCTTGTTTTTTTTCCCTCAGTATTTTGTGCAAAACCATGGTTTTTGTAGCATGTCACTTTCAGCATTTTTTCAGCGTTTTTCACCCATTGCTTTGGCGCAGAAAACACAGGTATGAGGTTTTGCTGCATTTTTTTCGTGCCAAATCCTAATGAAGTAGAATTAGATTTTTTTTTGCATGCACAAGAGACAAATGTACCCTGACAAACACCGCAAAAAAACAAAGCAAACCTGCTTTTTTTGAGGCAAGTTTCTGACTGCCAAGAGAGCAGATTTTGCCTTAGGGAAAAAAATGCAGCAAAAACGCAATGTTTGAACATAGCCTGAGTATGGGTATGGTATACATTAAGTATTTGGTGCAGAAGTTTCTGCTCCATTTCTGCATCTCTTGGCAGATGGGTTAAAAGAGGTTTGGATTTGTCGCTAAAACCAGCAGGGATTCCTGATGCCAGCAATGTGACTGATAATCCTGGAGTGTCATGCACAAGTTGCTTATTTGTGACTTGTAGATTTGGTATAGAAAATAAATACAGATTGTCTAATCTTTCAGTGTTTTTGCAGCATTTTTTCACCCATTGGCTTCAATGAAGTCAGTAAAAAATGCTATAAAAACGCATGTCTAAAAAAGATTGCAGATTCATAGTGTTTTTGCTTCAAAAAATGCAAAGGTGTTGGTGAAAAGAAAAAATGTAATGTCACCAGAGGGGAGAGGAAACTCCACTACTGTGTGTATACAGTGGGTACAGAAAGTATTCAGACCCCTTTAAATTGTTCACTCTTTGCTTCATTGCAGCAATTTGGTAAATTCAAAAAAGTTCATTTTTTCTCATTAATGTACACTCTGCACCCCATCTTGACTGCAAAAAACAGAAATGTAGACATTTTTGCAAATTGAGTAAAAAAGAAACACTGAAATATCACATGGTCATAAGTATCGAGAACCTTTATCAGACACTCATATTTAAATCACATGCTGTTCATTTCCTTGTGATCCTCCTTGAGATGGTTCTACTCCTTCATTGGAGTCCAGCTGTGTTTAAAGGGAACCTGTCACCCCCCCCAGGCGTTTTTAACTAAAAGCCACCTTGTGCAGCACTAATGCTGCACTCTGTCAAGGTGGCTCTTTTAGTTCTGGTCCCTGCCAACGCTGCAATAATCGCTTTTATAATGTGGCCCTCATACCTCGAATTAGACCTGGGGGCAGGTCTTTCCCCCCTAACACAGACGCACCATAGCCGTCACTCAGGGCCTCTATGCGCCAGACGCCGCTTCGTCTTCCTTCATTAGCATCCCCGGCACCTGCGCTGTAAGTTCGAAGGGCAGCACAACTGCGCATGCCCGAAAAAAGAACAGCGAAGGCGCCGGGGATGCTAATGAAGGAAGAGGCGCCCGGCGCGCAGAGGCCCTGAGTGACGACTGTGGTGCGTCTGTGTTAGGGGGAAAGACCTGCCCCCAGGTCTAATATATAATTGCTAATCGGCTCTGTCACCGCTTCTTGCTATCCCACAATCCACCGCGGCCGGAAGTAACAAAAACGGCACCACTCTTCTGTCGGGAGATCAGCGGTGCTGGCTGAGCCAATGAGCGGTGCCACGTGGGATTTGAATCCCCCCGCCAAAGCTGCATCGGGCCCATTTCTAGTTACATATAATATATAATATATTAATTGTCTAAGGGTCACTTCCGTCTGTCCTTCTGTCTGTAACGGTTATTCGTTCGCTGATTGGTCTCGCGAGCTGCCTGTCATGGCTGCCGCGACCAATCAGCGACGCGCACAGTCCGGAAGAAAATGGCCGCTCCTTACTCCCCGCACTCACTGCCCGGCGCCCGCATACTCCCCTCCGCTCACCGCTCACACAGGGTTAATGCTGGCGGTAACGGACCGCGTTATGCCGCGGGTAACGCACTCCGTTACCGCTGCTATTAACCCTGTGTGACCAAGTTTTTTACTGTTGACGCAGCCTATGCAGCGCCAATAGTAAAAGCATCTAATGTTAAAAATAATAAAAAACGATTATATACTCACCTACGCCGCCTTTCCCGCTCCTCGAGATGCAACCGGCACGTTCCGTTGGCACAGATGGTCTGGTTGAAGGACCTGCCGTGACGTCACGGTCATGTGACCGCGACGTCATCACAGGCCCTGCGCGCCTGCTCGAGCAGGCTGGGACCGGAAGCTGCCGCCTGTACCTTGCACAGACGACAGAACTACAAGTATGGTTAGTATGTTAGAACTACAAGGGGCCCTCAGATCGGAAGGTGAGTATGTTTATTTTTTATTTTTTTAACCTGTGACATACGTGGCTAGGCAATATACTATGTGGCTGGGCAATATACTACGTGGCTCTGTGCTGTATACTACATCGCTGTGCAATATACTGCGTGGCTCTGTGCTGAATGCTACGTCACTGGGCAATATACTACGTGGCTGGGCAATATACTACATGGCTGGGCAATATACTACATGGCTGGGCAATATACTACGTCGCTGGGCAATATACTACGTGGCTGGACAATATACTATGTCGCTGGGCAATATACTACGTCGCTGGGCAATATACTACGTCGCTGGGCAATATACTACGTGGCTGGGCAATATACTACGTGGCTGGGCAATATACTACGTGGCTGGGCAATATACTACGTGGCTGGGCAATATACTACGTGGCTGGGCAATATACTACGTCACTGGGCAATATACTACGTCACTGGGCAATATACTACGTCGCTGGGCAATATACTACGTGGCTGGGCAATATACTACGTGGCTGGGCAATATACTACGTGGCTGGGCAATATACTACGTGGCTGGGCAATATACTACGTGGCTGGGCAATATACTACGTGGCTGGGCAATATACTACGTGGCTGGGCAATATACTACGTGGCTGGGCAATATACTACGTGGCTGGGCAATATACTACGTCACTGGGCAATATACTACGTGGACTGTGCAATATACTACGTGGACATGCATATTCTAGAATACCCGATGCGTTAGAATCGGGCCACCATGTAGTATATATATCTGCCCTGCCGGACATATATGTGTATAATTTTATGTCATGCAGTTGTGCAATTAATAAGTGAAAAAATACCAGCCCGCGGCTGCCCCAGAAATGGTGCATCACTTGAGATGTCCCATCTTCCTGATTGCCCTGGTGCTTTGGTGATCTGATTAATGGAGATTTGGGTTGATGTCAGCTGTAAATTGTCCAAAAACACAGCTGACATCAAGGCCTGGTGTTAGTAATGGAGAATAGAGATGGGCAGACACCTGGATGCACAAGTTCGGCCGAACAGTTTCAAAAGGTTTGGTTCGGGTACCAGAACAATACCCAGACCCGATCCTGAACCCGGATTCCATTCACTTGAATGGGGGGCCCGAACATCCAGTGCTTGGACAGCACGACAAACACCGCCTCTGATTGGCGTTGAAATCATCCCCGCCGGTCAAGGAGCCGCGGTTCCCAAGCTGTCAAAACACATATATTTGGTATTTTTTGTTACCCCTGTTCATATTACCTTGTTAGTCAGATTGGTGTTTAACGGTACACTACTACTGCCCTTGTTCCTGGGAGGGGGAAGGGTACAGACTGAGGGCAGATTCAGGAGCTAAGGCAAGGTACATGGCCCCAGCATCTTCTCCATCAGAAGTAATCCGGGGAACAGGGTGAGCTAGGGCGCCCATAGCGTTAGGGACAAGGAAGGAGCCCATGGTCCCGGGACACCCAACAACAGAGTTGTGACATTCAGGTTGAAGCTGGTAACTGGGCTAATTCAATTATTGTACTTTTTTAAGGTAATTAAGACTAGACCAGACTGGGAATACACAGAATGATACAGAGCAACAAGAAAACACTCCTAAAATCAGTAAAAATATGAACATAGACCAAATATTACCAGACGCACCATATCACACTGCAGAATTAAATCTGCAAGTCAAAAATAAGCAACGTGTGCAAGAGACTTGAGGATTCTCATTTACTTTGCTGGCATCAGGAAACTCTTCTGGTTTTGTGACAAGTTTGTGCAGCAAAAAAAAGCGACAAATGTGCAAAGTCCTTGACACGTATCCTCATCTGTGTAGCAAATAACAGTTCATGGGATACCTAATAACACAATCCCTGTACAACGGAATCCAAATCAGTAAGAGAAAATAATCAATAGAAATACTTTGACATATCAAATTAGCAAAGAAAATACAACAACTATATAACTAAGCTGTATTACATGGAGTAGTAGTACGTGTATGAGAGCAAAAAGTAGTAGTACTTGTATGAGAGCAAAATACAAATTGTCTCTTCAGACAGGAAGAGGACTAGAACTTTAGTCCCACCTATAGGAAGTAGTAACCCTAAAAGTCAATATTGATTCTCTAACGAGACTTGTCACATGACTTAGGATAAAAACCAAAACCAGAATCTCAATTTGCAGACACTGTGTTTTGGGTTACTACCCGTCGTCAGTGCAAAGTGTGAAATCCCCTTACTGTTGGGGTTCCTCAAGGATCAGTCCTAGGCCCCCTCCTCTTCTCTTTGTTTGTCCAATAGGGGCAGTATACAATCAGTAGATTTGGTTTCCAGTACCATCTCTATGCTGACGACACCCAATTATACACTTCTTCTCCTGACATCACGCCGACCTTTTTAGGAAACACCAGTGATTGTCTTACCGCTGTCTCTAACATCATGTCCTCCCTCTATCTGAAACTGAACCTATCAAAAACTGAACTCGTGTTTTCTCCCTCTATTAACATACCTTTGCCTGACATTGCCATCTCCGTGTGCAGTTCCACCATTACTCCAAAGTAACATGCCCGCTGCCTTGGGGTCATACTTGATTCCGAGCTTTCATTCACCCCCCACATCCGATCACTGGCTCGCTCTTCTTATCTGCATCTCAAAAACATTTCTAGAATTCGCCCTTTTCTTACTTTTGACTCTGCAAAAACTCTTACTGTTTCACTTCTTCATTCTCGTCTGGACTATTGTAACTCTCTACTAATCGGCCTTCCTCTTACCAAACTCTCCCCGCGCCAATCTGTCCTGAATGCTGCTGCCAGGATCATATTCCTCCCCAACCGTTACACCGATGCCTCTGCCTTGTGCCAGTCATTACACTGGCTACCCATCCACTCCAGAATCCAGTACAAAACTACTACCCTCATCCACAAAGCACTCCATGCCTCAGCACCACCCTACATCTCCTCTCTGGTCTCAGTCTACCACCCTACCTGTGCCCTCCGCTCCGCTAATGACCTCAGGTTAGCATCCTCAATAATCAGAACCTCCCACTCCCGTCTCCAAGACTTTACATGTGCTGCGCCGACTCTTTGGAATGCACTACCTAGGTTAATACGATTAATCCCCAATCCTCACAGTTTTAAGCGTGCCCTAAAAACACATTTGTTCAGACTGGCCTACCGCCTCAACGCATTAACCTAACTATCCCTGTGTGGCCTATTAAAAAAAAACAAAAAAAAAACAAAACATAATCAGGTTCCTCACATCATGTTCTCATACACTTTATGCAGTTAATAGCCGTCTGTATCTGTACTGTTACATACTTAGGCTGTTAACTGGTTCATGCAGCTTTACACGAACACCCGAGCCTTACACTATGGCTGGTCCGAACAACGAAAGCAATTGTTACCATCCACCTCGTGTCTCCCTTTTTCCTCATAGTTTGTAAGCTTGTGAGCCGGGCCCTCACTCCTCTTGGTATCTATTTTGAACTGTGATTTCTGTTATGCTGTAATGTCTATTGTCTGTACAAGTCCCCTCTATAATTTGAAAGTGCTGCAGAATATGTTGGCGCTATATAAATAAAATTATTATTATTATTATTATTAAATCTGGTTTGACTGGGTGAGAGACGTCAGACCTGGATCCAAGGGGTAACGTTTCTTGCTGACAGTGACATATCAAGCCTGACATGGCGAGGTGAGGAGACTTTTAACTCCTTAACCCCGGGAGCGTTTTTTTGTTTTGCATTTTCGTTTTTCCCTCCTCTTCTTCCCAGAGCAATAACTTCTGTGAGGGCTTGTTTATTTTTCGGGACGAGTTGTACATTTGAACGTCATCATTGGTTTTACCACGCCTCCTGACGAAGAAGCGAAACGTGCGTTGGGGCGGCAGGGACGCCACACAAAGACATTCTCCATGTAAGTGCTGCTCATTATATTTGTTTATCACATTGCTTTCATTGATTCTGACAGGGTGTTGTGCCCCTACACTATGTAGTTGATGTGCTTGTGATTCTTATTTTGATTGCGATTTACTATTTGTATGCCGACATTGCTGTGGTAGGAAACAAGTGTATATATTGGTAGTGGCTATCCCTTCTTAGCAGTCACCTTGTATATATTTTCTTGCTTTTTTAATAATGATTTAATAAAATCTTTGATATATTGGCACTTTATACTGTTTTTCTCTCTCTTTTTTGGTTGATATTGGTTTTACCATGTTGTGTACTATAAAAGGGGAAAAAAAATTCCAAGTGCGGTGAAATTGCAAAAAAGTGCAATCCCACACTTGTTTTTTGTTTGGCTTTTTTACTAGGTTCACTAAATGCTAAAACTGACCTACCATTATGATTCTGCAGATCATATCCAGTTCATAGACACCAAACATGTCTAGGTTTTTTTTGGTCTAAGTGGTGAAAAAAATTTCCAAACTTTGTTAAAAAAAAAAAAAAAAATTGCGCCATTGTCTGATTCCCGTAGCGTCTCCATTTTTTGTGATCTCGGGTTGGGTGAGCGCTTATTTTTTGTGTGCCGAGCTGACGTTTTTAACCCCCTTATGACCTCGGACGGGATAGTACGTCCGAGGTCAGATCCCCCGCTTTGATGCTGGGCTCCAGCGGTGAGCCCGCAACAAAGCCGGGACATGTCAGCTGTTTTGAACAGCTGACATGTGCCCGCAATAGTGGCAGGTGAAATCGCGATTCACCCGCCGCTATTAACTAGTTAAATGCCACTGTTAAGGGCTGTGGCCGGAAATGAGCGCATCGCTGACCCCCGTCACATGATCGGGGGTCAGCGATGCATCAGAATGGTAACCATAGAGGTCCTTGAGACCTCTATGGTTACTGATGCCGGCCTGCTGTGAGCGCCCCCCTGTGGTCGGCGCTCATAGCAAGCCTGCATTTCAGCTACATTGCATTTCAGATCTGATGATCGCTGCTATGTAGCAGAGCCGATTGAGTTGTGCCAGCTTCTAGCCTCCCATGGAGGCTATTGAAGCATGGCAAAAGTAAAAAGAAAAAGTGAAAAAAAAATGTGAAAAAAATATAAAAGTTTAAATCAAACCCCTTTCGCCCCATTCAAAATAAATCAATAAAAAAAAATCAAACCTACACATATTTGGTATCGCCGCATTCAGAATCGCCCGATCAATAAAAAAAAAAAAAAAAGGATTAACCTGATCGCTAAACGGCATAGCGAGAAAAAAATTCGAAATGCCAGAATTACGTTTTTTTGTTCGCCGCGACTTTGCATTAAAATGCAATAACGGGCGATCAAACGAACATATCTGCACCAAAATGATATAATTAAAAACGTCAGCTCGGCACGCAAAAAATAAGCCCTCACCCGATCCCAGATCACGAAAAATGGAGACGCTACGGGTATCGGAAAATGGCACAATTTTTTTTTTTTTTTTTAGCAAAGTTTGGAATTTTTTTCACCACTTAGATAAAAGAGAACCTGGACATGTTTGGTGTCTATGAACTCGTAATGACCTGCATAATCATAATGGCAGATCAGTTTTAGCTTTTAGTGAACCTAGCAAAAAAGCCAAACAAAAAACAAGTGTGGGATTGCACTTTTTTTGCAATTTTTGGAATTTTTTTCCCGTTTTCTAGTACACAACATGCTAAAACCAATGATGTCGTTCAAAAGTGCAACTTTTTCGCAAAAAATAAGCCCTCACATGGCCATATTGACGGAAAAATAAAGTTATGGCTCTGGGATGGAGGGGAGCGAAAAACGAACACAGAAAAACGGAAAATCCCAAGGTCATGAAGGGGTTAATGATACCATTTTGGTGCAGATACAATCTTTTGATCACCCGTTATTGCATTTTAATGCAATGTCCCGGCAACCAAACAAAAGTAATTTGGGCGTTTTTATTTTTTTTCATTCACTACGCCATTTAGCGATCAGGTTAATCCTTTTTTTATTGATAGATTGAGCGATTCTGACACATCGATACCAAATATGTGTATGTTTGATTTTATTTTTATTGTTTTATTTTGAATGGGGCGAAAGGGGGTGATTTGAACTTTTATATATATTTAAAAAAAAACAAAACATTTTTCTTACTTTTGACATAGAAGCTGCTCTATATAGCAGATTTACTGACTTGCTATGAGCGCCGACCACTGGGTGTCATGCCAACACACTGGTGACCCGCTATCATGTGACGGGGGTCACCGGTGTGCGTGTTTCCGGCCCGATGGCCGGAAGTGCGATTTAAATGTCGCTGTCAGAGTTTGACAGCGACATTTAACTGGTTAATAGCTGCAGGTGGATCGCGATTCCATCCGCGGCTATTGTGGGCACATGTCAGCTGTTCAAAACAGCTGACATCAGGGTGGATAAAAATCAATGTTTAAAAAAAAAAAAAAAAAAAAAAAAAAAAAAAATCGGATTTTTTTAATTTAAATCGGATTTTTTTGATTTAAATCGGATTTTTTTCAATAAACTGCTTTTTGAAGAAAATATTTTACCATCCAAAGGTTCTTCCATCATGAGATAAAGCTGAGTTGTTTAACTCAGTAGAATAAAGGCTGTATATGTGTAACATTCACAATGCCATGCTCTTCCAGATGTTTCTGTAGGATTAGTGGGCAGTTTCTCTCCTATATTATCACAGACGCTTGCTTTCCTTACGCAGTTCTCAAAACTGAATTTGACTCCGCAGAGGTCCTAGCCTCTTCTTCACTGCAAAAATGTTACAACATGAACAGAGTTGAGAAAAAGACCTTAATCCTATTGTTCTACAAACCTATGAATACAGAATCAACCCCTTCAGTGCCAAATCCAAGAAGTTAGACAATATGTTTCTGATTGTTTGGAGTGGAATAGATCTGCACAACAGAAGAAGAATGTGAATCTAAGTGTGAGGAGGAGGAAGGGCAAGCAGACAAGAAAATGAAAGTGAAACTTTGAGCACAATACTGCAGCATAGCCACAGATAGACAAGTCTGGATCTGTTTGTGTGTACGATCTGAGGTTTATTACATTCTTTCCTTATAATGGCAGCAGGCCGTAAAAGAGACCCAGTTTGGGAATATTTTAATGAAGCTCCTTCGCCTATCGGTAAGGCAGGCATGCGTGCAAAATGCAAACGATGCAACAAAGAGATGCAAGGCCTGGTGGCGCGAATGAGGCAACATCATGAGAAGTGCAGTGATGAAGATGACCAAAGAAACACTTCTGAACAGGCAGGATCTTCAGGTTGGTAAACATTTTTATTGAATCCTATTTCTAAAGACTGAACTGTCATGTGTGAGAAAAATTATATTTCTTATTATTACTGCATGTTACTGTCATTTGGTACAGTTATGAAGAAAAACAAATATTCCTTTTGGGGCAGGGGCAGTGATGTGTTGTGTACAATAAGCAGAAATTGTATAAACAATAAAATAACAGCATTGACTTTTTTTGTTTAGGGGAATTCATGGATTCTGGAAACTATCCACCTCCAAGATCACCATCATCCTGTTCTACAGTTTCAGAGTTATCCATCCAGGATAGTGCTTCATTAGCAGCAGCATCATCATCAGACACCCACAGCCACATATCACCATCACCGAAAAGGAAGAAAAAACCTTTACCTCCTGGAACCACCATAGATAGGTTTGTGATAATAACTAGCAGATTAGAAAAAGAGTTGACTGATGAAAAAATTGCCCAGTTTATTTATGCAACGAACTCTTCTTTCTGTCTGACTGAGAACCCACATTTCATTAATATGGTTCACTCACTGAGACCAGGATACAGTCCACCCAGCAGAGCTGATGTTGCAGGGAAACTGCTGGATCAAGTGTATGACAGAGAAATGGAGCAATGTGCAACAGCTCTGGAGGGTAAAATTGTTAACCTAAGTATTGATGGGTGGAGTAATGTCCACAATGATCCTATTGTATGTGCTTGTATAACAGAAGAAGGTAAAGTCTTGCACAAACAACTGATACGTCAGGAAATGCACACACAGCAGAATACTTACAAGAAGTGGCAGTAAAAGCTATAACGACGTGAACAAAAATTCAAATGTCTAGTACGCAGTTTGGTCACTGACAATGCTGCAAACGTATCCAAGATGAGAAGAGATTTAGAAGAGCAGGGAGGGACTACAAAGCTGCTAATAACATATGGTTGCAGTGCTCATTTGCTGCACCTCTTAGCCAAAGACTTAAGTGTTCCAGAAATAAAGGCTAATGTTGTTGAAATTGCTAAATACTTCCGTAATAATCATTTTGCTGCAGCAGCTCTGAAAAGGATGGGTGGAACCAAGCTAACGCTCCCACAAGATGTTAGATGGAACTCTGTGGTGGACTGTTTTGAGCAGTATATCAAAAACTGGCCTATTCTGATGACACTTTGTGAAGAAAATCGATATAAAATAGATGGCACTGTCACGGCCAAAATCCTCAACGTTGGGCTTAAGAGAAATGTTGAACATATGCTGAGCTTCCTGAAACCCATCTCCCAAGCTTTAAACAAAATACAGAAAAATAGCTGTTTTATTGTGGATGCTGTTGAAATTTGGAAGGAACTGAGTGAACACTTAAAAACAGAACTACACATGGACAGAATTAAATTACAAGCAGTAAACAAACGAATTGGACAAGCACTGACTCCAGCTCATTTTTTGGCAAATATTGTCAATATCCAATATCAGGGTCAAAACCTAAGTGCTGAGGAAGAGGAGTTAGCTATGACATGGGTATCCAGCAATCATCCATCTTTAATGCCAACTATAGTAAACTTCAGAGCTAAGGGGGAACCATTCAAGAAATATATGTTTGCTGAAGATATTTTAAGGAAGGTCACACCAGTAAACTGGTGGAAGTCACTTAAGCGCTTGGATTTTGAGACTGTTCAAGTAATGATTTCACTTTTAACAGCAGTAGCTTCTTCTGCAGGCGTTGAAAGAATATTCTCTTCCTTTGGACTCATTCATTCTAAATTGAGAAATCGGTTGGGACCCAATAAAGCAGGAAAGCTTGTTTTTCTTTTCCAGATTATGAATAGGAACAAAGAAGAAGATGATGATGAAGATGACGACAAGTGAGCTACAGAGGACAGCAGGGACAGTAGTATTTAAGTTTTTCATGTGTCGGCTGGGCTGACAGTCTAAGTTTCTTAAAATATATATATATATTTTGTTTAGCCAAATTAGTTAACAAACATGGATGTTTGTTTAACAACATTACAGCATAAGTTATTTGCTTATTGTTTCAGTTGAATAAATCTATTTAAATTGTTATTAAGGTCAGGATTATTTTTCTCCTTCTTAAGTACAACAGAACAGTGGTGTCCAAATATGAATGATTAACCCATTAAACTGGGGAGAAAAAAGTAATATAAAAAGTGATTCTAAAAATCTTCATCTACTTGCATGTTAAAGTAGCAAGAACTAGTTTAGGTAGAAACTTTGATTTAAATCAAGCTTTACTGACTAGTGATTTAAATCGTGATTTAAATCAAATCCACCCTGGCTGACATGTCCCTGGAAAGATGTGGGCTTACCAACGGAGCCCACATCAAAGGGAGGGAGCCCAACATCGGCGTAAATGTATGCCCGATGTCGGTAAAGGGTTAAGCTGCAATTCTCCTTTGGGAAATATGCAAATTGTCTCTTCAGAGAGGACTAGAACTCTAGTGTCACCTATAGGAAATAGCAATCCTATAAGTCAATATCAACTCTCCACCAAGCCATGTCACATGATTTAGGATAAAAGCCACAACCGAAATCTCAATATGAGTGCAGAAGACACACGGTACAGTGCCTGTGACCATGATGGCAACCACCACAATAAATTAATCTGAAATGACAAAGCACATGCTTAAGCAAACCTGTGAGTTGAGGCAGAGAAATATAGGTTGAGGAAAAGACCACAAGCGCATCGCCACCTGATCAGCTGATTGAAGGAGTCATGGTGACCTGGTAAAATCAGTGTCTTCTATATTGATTCCCAAACGCTGTTTGTAGTCGCTGTGGCTGGCGCTGCAGTCCAGTAAAATTAACTTGAATAAGACTAATAGTAATAATAATAAGAAGAATGTACAGCACTGTGTCTGGCATACAATAAGAGGGTTGGGAACCTAATCCCCTTCAATTAGCAGTGTCTGGCATACAACGAAGAGAGTTTGGAACCTCATCCCCTGCAATTGGCTGTGTCTGGCATGCAATAAAGAGGGTCGAGAACCTCATCCCCTTCAATTAGCAGTGTCGGGCATACAATAAAGAGGGTCTGGAACGTCATTCCCTGCAATTAGCTGAACTGTGGGGTGCTGGTATTTGGACCCCAGACTAATTAGATATTGATAACCTATCATGGTTTCCTGAAGAAGAAGTAGATTTGTACTTTGAAACACGTCAAAATAAACCAATCATTTTATTACACTGGGATATATGTTTTAAATCATGTCGGCAGCGCAGAGACTATCCACAAACCCCTTCTAATCTATTGATATCTGATGGCCACTGGCTGTCCCGTGGATCTGCTGCAGCCGATATTGCACTATATGCTGTTTTTACGGATTCAACAGGTAAGTTTAATCTGAGCGTAAAGCTCACTATATTTCTCGGATAAGACTCTATTTTGCGCTGATCTCTCCTACAGTTTTACTTAGGTGACTTCTTTTAGCAGCTTCACGTCTATCAAAGCCTGATGTGGTAAAAAGTAGCTAAACAAGACAGAACATACGCGCTGTATGTCATTTTCATATTGCAGTGTATATGATTATTCTTAGCATTTCCATGCGCTTTTTTAGGTGGATTTCAGGCAGAATCTGCCTGAAAAAATCATTGTGTGCACATACCCTTATTGAGAAATTCCAAGGTCTTTCTGAAACTTGTAAGAATTTTAGAATGCAAGCATATAGGGTTTGGCAAATATGCCAAAAACAGTTTCTGCCAATTTTCTACTTTAAAAAGTGTTGAAAAAGCAAAGCTAGGTTGGACATAATATTGTTTTTATCCTACACCAAGGTAAGTAGATCTGATGCAGACTATATGGTGGAGAGATACTGGCACTCCCAATGCTTTAAAGGATTATTATTCTTTACAAATGTATTATTATTATTATTATTATTAAAAAATATATATATATATATATATATATATATATATATATATATATATATATATATATATATATATATATATATATATATATATATATATATATATATATATATATATATATTTTCCCATCTACAGGACAGAGGATAACCTGCTGATCACTGTGGGGCAGAGGTGTCAAACTGCATTCCTCGAGGCCCGCCAACAGGTCATGTTTTCAGGATTTCCTTGTATTGAACAGGTGATAATTTAATCACCTGCACAGAATGATTCCAGCACCTTGTGGAATGCTAAGGAAATCCTGAAAACATGACCTGTTGGCGGCCCTCGAGGAATGCAGTTTGACACCTCTGCTGTGGGGGGACGACCCTAGTGATCGATCAAGGTTTTAGAACTAGAACTAGAATGGCGTTCTTCAGCCCTGTCCTGAGTAGAGGTGTGCATGTGCGGCCTCTGCTCCATTCATTGACTCTAGGACTAGCTGGGCAGTACTCGACATTTAATGAAAGTAACGAGACCACGTATGTGTACCTCCTTTACATTCAACACTGGGCTGTAGTGCTCTGTTCTTTAAGTTCTAAAGTCCCGATTTTGGGATCGCTGGCAGTCCCCAGCTATCAGTAAATTATCCCCTATAAAATTGACAGGGGATATATATATATATATATATATATATATATATATATATATATATATATATATATATATATATATATATATATATATATATATATATATATATATATATATATATATATATATATATATTTTTTTTTTTTTTTTCTTTTAGGAGAATCCTTTAAATTTAGATTTATTTTACCAGTCTGTACATCCTGGGAGTACACGAGAGAAGAAACTGAGTATAATTTTTACAAACAGTGCCCAGTGTAATCAGAATGGTGACACCCAATGGAAATCTTACTGTGCACTTATCGCTATGGCTATAGTTTACTGAATTAGTAGTAAAATTCAATTTGGGTCTGTCTTTTTCAGAATTCAGATTGATGCTGAATTTTTCAAAAACCCATAAGATGGGGGCAGCACGGTGGCGCAGTGGTTAGCACAGCAGCCTTGCAGCGCTGGAGTCCTGGGTTCTAATCCCACCTTGGACAACATCTGCAAAGAGTTTGTATGTTCTCTCTGTTTGCATGGGTTTCCTCCAGGCACTCCAGTTTCCTCCCACATTCCAAAGACATACTGATAGGGAATTAAGATTGTGAGCCCCATCGGGGACAGCGATGATAATGTGTGCAAACTGTAATATGTTAGCGCTATATAAAAATAAAGATTTATTTTTATTTAAGCCATCCATACATTTTCCCTAGATGATACAAGTCCGTCAGAGTGAAAGTCGATCTAGATCCGACAACCCCTTTAAGATAAATTAAATTAAAGGTGACAGGTGGATGAGGACAGGCTTAGCTTGTCTCCTGGATACAAAATCACTAAATTAATGAAGCTTTGTATCTCTGAGATTAAAATGTACTCTGTTTCTTACAAAACTCTTGAGTTTTGGGGAGAGGCTGTATGAGTCTGTTCAATCACTTATGGACTACAGAGATTAAGTAAATGTGTGGTTTTTTATTGTCAAAAACCTAATAATGGCCTAAACAGAAATGAAGAGCTGGGGCAGCAAAGGATAATAATTTTTATTTATATAGTGCCAACATATTCCGCAGCGCTTTACAACTTATAGAGGGGACTTGTACAGACAATAGACATTACAGCATAACAGAAATCACAGTTCAAAACAGATACCAGGAGGAATGAGGGCCCTGCTTGCAGGCTTACAAACTATGAGGAAAAGGGGAGACACGAGAGGTGGATGGTAACAATTGCTTTAGTTGTTTGGACCAGCCATAGTGTAAGGGTATGTGTCCACGTTCAGGAAATGCTGCATTTTTGAAGCAGCGTTGAGCCGCAGCGTCAAAAACGCAGCATCCAGATGTTACAGCATAGTGGAGGGGATTTAATGAAATCCCGTCTCCACTGTGCATTAAAAAACGCATGCGGAATTCCC
Organism: Ranitomeya variabilis; assembly: GCF_051348905.1. Classification (NCBI taxonomy): domain Eukaryota; kingdom Metazoa; phylum Chordata; class Amphibia; order Anura; family Dendrobatidae; genus Ranitomeya; species Ranitomeya variabilis. The sequence goes on along the minus strand of NC_135232.1, from coordinate 316,581,511 downwards.
GCAAAAACGCACATGCGTTGCGTTTTTTCAGAACGCAGCATGTTGCTACAATGAGCAAAACACGCAGGAACACTGCAGGTGACCTGCCAGTGACCTCAGGTGCATTTTTGGTCAGGATTTTACCTGCATAAAATCCTGACCAAATCCTGATGCAATCCTGAACGTGGACACATACCCTGAGGCTCGGGTGTTCATGTAAAGCTGCATGAACCAGTTAACTGCCTAAGTATGTAGCAGTACAGACAAAGAGTGCTATTAACTGCATAAAGTGTATGAGAACATGATGCGCGGAACCTGATTTTTTTTTTTTTTTTTTTAATAGGCCACACAGGGATAGTTAGGTTAATGCGTTGAGGCGGTAGGCCAGTCTGAACAAATGAGTTTTTAGGGCACGCTTAAAACTGTGGGAATTGGGGATTAATCGTATTAACCTAGGTAGTGCATTCCAAAGAATCGGCGCAGCACGTGTAAAGTCTTGGGAAATGAAGGTCAAATATCATAATGTGGCTTATGTTCTAGTGTGACCTCATCCACTCTTATAGAATCCACCCCGTAAGGTCTAGATGCAGCAATTTACAGTATATTACATGTGGATGGAGGTTTCAAAACTGCGTTAGGTCTCTTTTACACGTCTGTTTAAAACTCGCACATGAAAAAACAGTATCGGTGACATCAGTGTGTCATCCGAGTGTCCGTTTTTACCATCATTGTTGTCGGTGTTATTCCGGTATGGATAAAGAAAGAAATTACAAAGCTTCTCCTATACTTTGCAATATTAAACACTGATAGCACACTGATGCCATTCATGTGCTGTACATGTTTTTCACGGACTCATAGACTTGTTTTGGCCCTTGTCAACCGTGCTGCTGGAAAAAGAAACGGACGTGTGCATAGCACCAGAGTTTATAATGGGTATATGCGGTATCTGTGAAAAAACAATACATTTCCTATGTGGTTGGAAGTAGTGATCCTACAAGTCACAATTAACCCTTTAAGGAGTCTTGCAATATTAATAAGGATAAAAGCCAAATCAGAATCTCAATTTGCAGACATGGTGTTTTGGGCTATTGGCCCTCATCAGGGCAAAGTATGAGATCTGATTCGGCTAGGTGAGAGGCTCTGGATTGTGGTCTAAGGGGTAAGGCTTCTCCTTGTGGAGGGTGACATACCAGCTCTGGCTTGTCAAGGTAAGGAGGCTTATTCGCCGTGCAATGCTCCTCCTTCCAAGAGAGAAATTGGTGAAATTTAGAGCATGTTCTACTAAATCCATTGAAGATTAGAAAAGGACATAGTGGTTAAAAAATTGAGTACCACACCAATTTTCACATGGATATGTAACTGTACCCTTACTTCCCTGGCACAGGATGAGCGAGTTAAAACTGAGCATGCAATGTCAGACAGATACCACCCGATGTCTCTATGAAGGGGAAAGAGCCAAATGAAGGGGAGAAGGTAAGAATGAACTGTTGCACGTCTAAGGGTGGTCACTGTGACATATACTTTTCGGGGACATATATCCTGACATTGTATTAGGGTACGGTTGATGACAGCTTTGTGGAAATTGGGGCTGCAACTGTTGGGGGTCACTTTATGACACTCTTTTTGATTCACTGGCTAATATTATTTGTATGGTAATGTGGCTGGATTTTTTAAATTTTTGGGGCATGGTAGCTACCACTGCATAGATGCATATGTGATTGCCACCATATAGGAAATGCTGGCTGGCAATTTTTTTAGGGCACTATGGCCATCAATAATCAGGGCCTCAACTGACATATATGACGAAGTTTGTGGTTGGCATAGTATAAGGATATTAGGCATAACACTGTATTAGAGGCTCTAGTAGGGCTGGTTCTGTATAGTAGTCAGTGTGATTACCACTTTATGAGGGCACAGTAAGGCCTCATTCTCACATCCCATTTTCTCATACGTGTTTTTCATTAAGTTGTTAAATTGGCAGGTTTTTATTTGCAGATCATGTGTCCACCAAGAAAAACAAGAGACATGTCCAATTTTGACTTGTCATTAGTGATGAGCGAATATACTCGTTACTCGAGATTTCTCGAGCACACTCGGGGGTCCGAGGAGTATTTTTTAGTGCTCAGAGATTTAGTTTTTCTTTCCGCAGCGGAATGATTTACATCTGTTAGCCAGCATAAGTACATGTGGGGGTTGCCTGGTTGCTAGGGAATCCCCACATGTACTTATGCTGGCTAACAGATGTAAATCATTCAGCTGAGGTGAGGAAAACTAAGTCTCCGAGCACTAAAAAATACTCTGAGGACCCCCCAAGCGTGCTCGGGAAATCTCGAGTGACGAGTATATTCGCTCATCACTACTTGTCATGTGTCAAATTTGCCAATGAAGTATATGGGTCTGCGAAAAACTCAGACAGCACACTGATGGCGTCATAATTACATCCTAGTGCTCTCCGTTTCTCACTGACTCATAGCAGGAGCTGACAAACCTGAATCCGTTTTTTTTTTGTTTGCATATTAGAAAAACTGATGGATCAGTGACACTAGATAGACTGATGAAATCTGATCTACCAAGTCAATGGAAATTGATCCTTCTTTATGTAAGAGAATGATACATTCTAAAATCAAGTGATGAAGAATAGGGAACCTGAAATTTATATAATTACTCATTAACTATTTTTTCCTTTTCAAAAAGGGGTTCTGCAGCAGCTGAGTTTATTAGAAAGACCATTATATAATTTCAGTGAGACATTTTGGTGATGACTGTGATGTCAGATGTGTGCATTAGAAGTACTGCGTCATATGTGGCCTCTTACAATGGATCCACTATAAATCTGTCTGTGCATGGAAGGAAGTCGAGGACAAACAGTAACCTGTCCCAGAATGGCGGACAGCTCTACATTTTACTTCTATATATGTATGTGTAATATATATATATATATTACACACACACACACACACACACATATATACACACACATATACATACATACACATACACACACACACACACACACACACACACACACACACACACACACACACACAGAAACCTTTATATATAAGTATATTGGATAGGAAACAGCCAAATCCTATGTGCAAAAAGACTGGAAACAATCAGTCATGTAAAGAAAAGTGTTGGCATAAGCACAATACAATAGACATGATATGTTGAGTACATTGTTTGATGTATTTGAAGATGGCGATTGCTTCTTGCGTCACTCGGGTGACTTTGATAAAGAAATAAACAGGGCGACTGTAGTGTTAATATTCCATCTGCAGAGCTGCGTTAAGAGAGGAGAAGCCCTGATTATTCAATCAATCTTATTAATATTCATTAGAGATGATAAATATTCATCGTCCTGTTTTAGACGACTTGTTTCTATGGCAACCATCTACCCTCCACCCCCCCCCCACCCTGCCCCAAACAAACACACACAGCTCTGTCACAGCACCTCAATCAGACACAGATGCACCCTGTGCTATTCCAGCACTCCATGCATCGGGCCTCACTCCTAAAAGTCTGCAGCCGTTCTGATGGCTGTATTGTACACAGCACATCTACGTGATATCTTCACTTATATCACTTTTTCACAGGGTATGCACAGGGGTGACCTTCCCAAAAAAAGATATCTTGCAGGTTTGATTCCTCATCCAGCCCTAAATGTCATATAAATGAGATAAAATCCTACAAAGGACACTGTATGCAGCATACATTCAGGCCATACAACATGCTCATCTGTATATTGTATTATTTCATAGTCTGCACTGCAGTCTATAAAAATGATATATGTTTATGTGTCAGTGGTGGAAGTAACCATTCTGCTGATTGAGGCAGCAAATGAAGCATCACATTACCCATTGCACTTGGGCGGCGTGTATGACAGGGCAGGACTATTGTCACAATGTGTAGAACACGAATGGGAAGATTTTACTGGGAAAAAAAGCTTAAAATCTTCATAAAGCCATCCCTGGAATAAAATGCTTTTTCAACCATTCTTCAGCACGTACAATTTACAATGGAAAAAAATGTTTTTCCAGTGGGACTGTAACCAAAAGAAAAGCTACTCCCCATGTACGTCGCCACGGGGGTCAGCGGTGCGAGCACCTCCGGCCGCGCGGCCCGGAGCGCTAGTTAAATGCCGCTGTCAGCGCTTGACGGCGGCATTTAACTAGTAAATGGGCGTGGGCGGATCGCGATTCCGCTCGCGCTCATTGCGCGCACATGTCAGCTGTACAAAACAGCTGACATGTCCCGGCTTTAAGGTGGGCTCACCGCCGGAGCCCACCTTAAAGCAGGGGATCTGCCAGCTGACGTATTATTCCGTCAGCTGGCAGAAAGGGGTTAAAAATAAAAAAAACATGATTTTTCATTCCTTCTCTCCAGCGAACGCTGCTGGGGAGAAGGAATGAATGGCGGCTTCAGCACCACACGCTGGGGACAGCGCTTACTGTAGCGCTGTCTCCTGCACGGTCCGTGTGGTACTCAGTCGGCACACGGGCGGCACACGGACAGCATCCGTGTGCGGTACGTGTTTACACGGACCCATTGACTTTAATGGGTCCGTGTGATCCGTGCGCTCCCACGAACACGGACATGTCTCCGTGTTTTTCAAACGGACACACGGTCCGTGAAAACACGCTGACATGTGCAGAGACACATTGATTTTAATGTGTCTACGTGAGTCAGTGTCTCCGGTACGTGAGAAAACTGTCACCACGTACCGGAGCCACTAACGTGTGAAACAGGCCTTACATAGGTTTGCTCCAAAATACGCATTGTGTCTTTGTCCACTTGGTTTTTAATTTAGTTTAATAGTTGTCAGTGGCTGAGTAAAAATCCTTTCATCTCAATGAACAATATAACCACTTCAGACATGTGTCAAGAGTTTTCTGGGCAGATTAATTGAATGTAACAGATCAACATGCATATAGTTGTGTGAATGCATGCTAATATAATTCAGTCAGCTATATTATGTGTAACAGATAATGCCATCTATAATAATCATTTTGAATAATTACAAACCTCGTTTTCATAGTTTTCTAGTTCAACACTTCAACATTACAAACCATATGAGGTCCTGGGACTGAATGCCAGCTTGTGAAATACCATAGCCATCCAATAGGTAAAGTATCACTTTCTTCTACATTGTTTTTACAGAATTTTGGTGTTAAGACTGAGCACGGAGTTTAGGGTTTTCAATTGGAATAGTAACTGGAAGTCCAGCATTTTTGCAAATACATTTTTTTTTCAAAATTCAAGTGTTTATTCAGATGTCTGAATGAGGCATAACGCTTATACACATTCGGATCCTTAGCACTTCAAACTTTATTTCAACCTCAGAAATCTAAGTATCAGCCCTGGATTTCTGCCAAGGGATCCTGTTATGTCCCCTTTTGTTTGATTGACAATTTATAGTGTACATTTAGCTTGCATCCATTAAACAAACAAAACTTGATCTAGGTTATCCCAGCATAATATAAGAATGTTCCAAATGTGGGGGAAAACTACTGTTTGGGCGCACAGCAGGGTAGGAGCGCCATTTGACTTTTTGAATGCAAAATTTGCTGGAATAATTGGCGGAACCCATGTCGCATTTAGAGAGCCCCTGATACGCCTTAGCAGTGGAAACCCCCACAAGTGACACCATTTTGGAAACTATACTCCTCATGGAACTTATCTAGATTTGTGGTGAGTACCTTGAACCCCCAGGTGCTTCACAGACGTTTATAACATTGAGCTGTGAAAATAAAATATCTCATTTTCCACACACAAATGTTTTCTAGCCCCAAATTTTGCCTTTACACAAGGTTAACAGGAGAAGTTGCACCATACATTTTGTTGTGCAATTTCTCCTGTGTACACGGATACCCCATATGTGGGGGTAAATATTTTTTAGCCTCACTGTAGGGCTCAGAAAAGGAGGAGTGACATTTTGATATACAGACTTTGATGGAATGGTCTACCAGTGTCATGTGTTTTCCAGAGCCTTTGATGTGCCTAAACAGTGGAAAACACTGACAAGTGACAACAGTTTTAAAACTAGACCCTTAAGGAATGTATCTAGATGTGTGGTGAGCACCTTGAACCCCAAGCTGCTTCATAGAAGTTTATAACGTAGAACAGGAAAAATAAAACACAATTTTTACAGGATAGCAGAAGAAAATCGACCAAAAAATTTTGTTGTGCAATTTCTCCTGAGTACACGGATACCCCATATGTGGTAGAAAACTACTTTTGAGGCACAGTTCAAAGCTCAGAAGGGATCAAGTGCCTTATTGGGGTTCACATTTTGCTGGACTGTTTTGACAGTGCTATGTCACATTGGCAGAGCCCTTGAAGTGCCAGAACAGCAGAACCCCCATAAGAGACTACATTTTACAAACTACACCTCTCAATGAATTAATCTAGGGGTATAGTGATCATATTGACACCACAGGTGGGTCACATAATTTTATACTATTGGGCAATAAAGAAAAAAATAATTATATTTTTACGACCAAAATTTATTTTTTGTCCCAGATTTTACATTTTCACAGTTGGGGAAATGGGTAAAAAAGTCACCAAAATCGGTCCCAAAATTTTTGCTGAATGTAGAAATACCCCAAATGTGGCTGTACAGTTCTGCTTAGCCATACGGCGAGACTCGGGAGGGACGGAGCGCTATTGGCAAATAGAGCTCTGTCCCTCCCAAGTCTTGCCATGTGGCTAAGCAGTACTGTTATACAGGAGGCATCCTGGAACACAAAAGTTTCTATAATAGTTTGCGAACTCCATGTACAGAGCCCCTAAGTGCTAGAAGAGCTGAATTCCCCCCTCAAGTGACCCAATTTTGGAAATTATACCCCTTTGGGAATTTATCTACAGATGTCGTGACCATTTTGACTCCATGGGAGTTTTACAGAAACAAGCAGCAGTGGATGTTGCCGAGTGAGAATTGCAAACTGCCTTTGTATTGACCAGTACGTTGTAGTGCCCATACATTGTGCCCAGCTCATGCACCTGTAAATTAGGTGGGCTCTCATTGCTACAGAAATGACAAACATATGGACGCTAAATGTGGATTAGGCACACTGGGGCTCAGAAGGGAGGTGGCATTTGGATTTGGGAGCACAGAATTTGCTGAATTTCTTTTGCAGTGTGAGGGTCATTTCACTTTTCCAGAGCCTTTGTGCTACCAGTAACATTGAAATCCCCTATATTTCCATTAACAGATGACGGACCTGAGTGGGGACTTGCTTTTTTTGTAGACTGAGTTGAAGCTTTTCTTGAGTATATTTTGCATAACAATTTGGATCACATTTATCCAGCGCTATACACTGAGCACTTAAAGTTGTGCTCAAAAGTTTACATGCCCCAGCAAAAGTTTTGCTTTCTTGGTCCTTTTTCAGAGAATTTGATTGATAACACCAAAACTTTTTCTTCACTCATGGTTAGTGGTTGGGTGAAGCCATTTACTGTCAAACTACTGTGTTTTCTATTTTTAAATCATAATGACAGCCCAAAACATCGAAATGACCCTGATCAAAAGTTCACATACCCTGGTGATTTTGGCCTGATAACATGCACAGAAGTTGACACAAATGGGTTTGAATGGCTACTCAAGGTAACATCCTCACCTGTGACCTGTTTGCTTGTAATCAGTATGTGTGTGTAAGGCTAGTTTCACACTAGCGTTTTGCTGAGCTGGGGAGGGCTGCGGGCTTCCTCCGTGAAGCCACGCCCACAGCCGCACCTCCGCCGCTCAGCTCTGCCTACGTCCGCATGCGGCCTGCGTATCTATCTTTAACATTAGGTACGCAGGTCGTGTAGATGCCTCTGCAGTCGTTGTTTTGACGATGCAGAGAAAAAAAGAAATTCCAACCAGCTGCGTTCGACGCGGGTCGCCGCATCGTCAAAACGACGCATTCGAAGGCATCCGCACAACCTGCGTACCTAATGTTAAAGATAGGTACGCAGGCCGCATGCGGACGTAGGCGGAGCTGAGCGGCGGAGGTGTGGCTGTGGGCGGGGCTTCACTGAGGAAGTCCGCAGCTCAGCAAAACGCTAGTGTGAAACTAGCCTAAAAGCTGAGAGAGTTTTTGGGATCCAGACAGACTCTTGCATCTTTTATCCAGCCACTGACGTTTCTGGATTATGAGTCATGGGGAAAGCAAAAGAATTGTCAACGGTTTTACGGGAAAAGGTAATTGAGCTGTATAAAACAGGAAAGGGGTACAAAAAGATATCCAAGAAATTGATAATGCCAGTCAGCAGCGTTCAAACTGTGATTAACAGATGGAAAATCGTGCTCTGTAAAAACAAAACCACAATCAGGTGGACCAACAAAAATGTCATCCACAACTGCCAAGAAAATTGTTCAGGATGTAAAGAAAACACAAATAATATCAGCTGAAATACAGGACTCTCTGAAACTAGTGGTGTGGCTGTTTCAAGATGCACAATAAGGAGCACTTGAAGAAAAATGGGCTGCATGGTCGAGTCTCCCAAAGAAAGCCATTACTGCGCAAATGCCACAAAGTATGTCGCCTACAATACGCAAAACAGCACAGAGACAAGCCTCAAAATGTGTGGACCAAGGTACCGTATATAGTCGAATATAAGCTGAGATTTTCAGCCCAAAAAAATGGGCTGAAAGTGCCCCTTTCGGCTTATACTCGAGTCATGGAAGGCGGGGGGGTCGGCGGGTGAGGGGGAGCGACGCCTGTCAAATACTCACCTGCTCCCAGCGCTCCTGGCGCGGTCCCCGCATGTCCCACGGTCTTTGGGCACGGCAGCTTCTTCCCCTCTTCAGCGGTCACTGGTATCGCTCATTAAAGTTATGAATATGGACTCCACTCCCATAGGGGTTGAGTCGCATATTCATTACTGTAATGAGCGGTGCCACGTGACCGCTCACTACAGGAAGAAGCTGCTGCTCCCGGAGACGTGGGACATGCAGGGACCGCACCGGGAGCAGGTGAGTATGTCATATTCACCTTTCCGCGTTCCACCGCCGCCTCGTCTTCCGCGTCCTCTGCAGTGACTGTTCAGGTCAGAGGGCGCGATGCCATATTAGTGTGCGCGCCGCCCTCTGCCTGAACAGTCAGTGCGGAGAGACGGGACGCTGAGGAGCAGCGGGCAGCGACGAGAGGTGAGTATGTCATTTTTTTTTTTTTAGTGCAGCAGCGCATTACATGTGGCACAATGCTATATGGAGCATCTATGGGGCCATAAAGAACTGCATGGAGCATTATATGGGGCATCTATGGGGCTATAATGAACTGCATGGAGCATTATATGAAGCATTACATGGGGCCATAAAGAACTGCATGGTGCATTATATGGAGCATCTATGGGGCCATAAAGAACTGCATGGAGCATTATATGGAGCATCTATGGGGCCATAAAGAACTGCATGGAGCATTATATGGGGCATTTATGGAGCCATAAAGAACTGCATGGAGCATTATATGGGGCATCTATGGGGCCATAAAGAACTGCATGGAGAATTATATGGGGCATTTATGGGGCCATAAAGAACTGAATGGGGCATTTTATTGGGCCATAAAGAACTAAATGGAGCATTATATGGGCATCTTATAGGGCCATAAAGAACTGCATGGAGCATTATATGGGGCATATTTGTATATGGAGCATCTTATGGGGCCATAATGAACTGTATGGAGCATTATATGGGGTCTATTTTGTATGGAGCATGTAGAAAAGCCGTGGAGACACCATCACGTGTTTCTCAACGCAAGCAATGAATAGCCAGGTCTTTCACCGGGAAGGAACAACCACGGGAAGGGCAGCATCCAATAAAGGAAAACTGTTATGATCTGGTGGCCTAGGAACAGCATGAGACGTACTCTGGAGAAGGTGGTACATGTACTGACTGCAGACCCTGAACCTAACACCGCAACTAGAAGTAGCCGTGGAATGTACCTAGCGCTCCCTAGACATCTCGACACAGCCGGAGGACTAATTACCCCTAGAGATAGTTTTCCCTTTTCTATCTTGCCTCAGAGAAAATCCCCAAAGGATAGGCAGCCCCCCACAAATATTGACTGTGAGAGGAGAAGGAAAAAACATACACAGACTGAAATCAGAATTTAGCAAAGGAGGCCACTTCTAGCTAAATAGAAAGGATAGGACAGAGTACTATGCGGTCAGTATTAAAACACTAGAAAATATCCACCACAGAAAATACAAAAACTCCACAGCTAACTAAAGATATGGAGGGTATATCTGCATCTCCAGAGATACCAGCTTGGCTAAACAAATCCTTATACAGACCAAGCTGGACAAGACAAAAACATGGAAAAGAACTGAACAATAAGGCCACAGCATGTGGACAGCAAAAAATCAAGGCCAGGACTTATCTTTGTTGAAAAGAACTGCAAAGCAGGAGAGACCAGGCAGAGATGTGAATCCTCCAGGAACAATGGACAACTGGCACTGACTAAAGGGTGAAGCAAGACTAAATAGCCCAGTCAAAATTGCACAAAGTGAACACACCTGATAAATGCTGCGATTCAGAGACAGCAGCGCTACCACTTACAACCACCGGAGGGAGCCCAAGAGCAGAATTCACAACAGAAAACCACCTATGCCAAAACATGGTATCCATCCACAGACAGCTGTTTCGGGGTATTTGCCCCTCATCAGTGTGGAGTAGGAAACTGGCTATTAGGAGCAGTGCCTAGTGAAAAGACTATAAGCATAAGGGTGAATGACCTCGGGGAGATCAAAACATCCAACACTGCGGAGACACCATCACGTGTTTCTCAACGCAGTGATCCAGAACACTGCCCCCATTCCTGATGGGACATATGCAAATGCATGTAGAAAAGCTGCGGAGACACCATCACGTGTTTCTCAATGCAAGCAATGAATAGCCAGGTCTTTCACCGGGAAGGAACAACCCAAGGTCATTCACCCTTATGTTTATATTTTGTATGGAGCATCTTATGGGGCCATAATGACCTGTATGGAGCATTATATGGGGCTCCTGATTCAATATGGATATTCAAAAACACTTAACCTACTGATGTCTCAATTAATTTTACTTTTATTGGTATCTATTTTTATTTTTGACATTTACCGGTAGCTGCTGCATTTTCCACCCCAGGCTTATACTCGAGTCAATAAGTTTTCCCAGTTTTTTGTTGCAAAATTAGGGGGGTCGGCTTATACTCAGGTTGGCTTATACTCAAGTATATACGGTAATTTAGAGTGGTGAGACCAAAATTTAACTTTATGGTCACAACCATAAACGTTACATTTGGAGAGAGGTCAACAAGGCCTATGACGAAAGGAACATCATTCCTACTGTAAAGCACAGAGTTGGATCGCTGATGTTTTGGGTATGTGTGAGCTACAAAGGCACAGGAAACTTGGTCAGAGTTGGAGGAAAGATGAATGCGGCACGTTATCAGAAAATACTGGAGGCAAATTTGCAGTCATCAGCCCGGAAGCTGCGCATGGGACGTAATTGAATGTTCCAACATGACAACAATCCAAAACACAAGGCCAAGTCGACCTGGCTACAGCAGAACAAAGTGAAGGTTCTGGAGTGGCCATCTCAGTCTCCTGGCCTCAATATCATTGAGTCACTCTGGGGAGATCTCAAGCGTGCAGTTCATGGTAGACGAGAATTTACAGGAACTGGAGGCATTGTGCCAAGAAGAGTGGGCAGCTTTAACCCCTTCCCGACATGTGACGGAATAGTACGTCACATGTCGGGACCCCCGCTTTGATGTGCGCTCCGGCGGTGAGCGCACATCAAAGTCGCGACATGTCAGCTGTTTTTTACAGCTGACATGTGCGCGCAATAGCGGCGGGTGAAATCGCGATCACCCGCCGCTATTAACTAGTTAAATGCCGCTGTCAAACTCAGACAGCGGCATTTAACTACCGCATCCGGCCGTGCGGCCGGATATGAGCGCATCGCCGACCCCCGTCACATGATCGGAGGTCGGCGATGCTTGTACATTGTAACCATAGAGGTCCTGGAGACCTCTATGGTTACTGATCGCCGGTGGCTGTGAGCGCCCCCATGTGGTCGGCGCTCACAGCACACCTGCATTTTAGCTACATAACAGCGATCTGATGATCGCTGTTATGTAGCAGAGCCGATCGGGCTGTGCCTGCTTCTAGCCTCCCATGGAGGCTATAGAAGCATGGTAAAAGTTAAAAAAAAAAGTAAAAAAAAATGTGAAAAAAATAAAAAAAATATAAAAGTTTAAATCACCCCCCTTTCGCCCCAATCAAAATAAATCAATAAAAAAAAAACCCAACCTACACATATTTGGTATCGCCGCGTTCAGAATCGCCCGATCTATCAATAAAAAAAAAGCATTAACCTGATCGCTAAACGGCGTAATGAAAAAAAAAATCGAAATGCCAGATTTACGTTTTTTTGGTCGCCACAACATTGCATTAAAATGCAATAACGGGCGATCAAAAGAACGTATCTGCACCAAAATGCTATCATTAAAAATGCCAGCTCGGCACGCAAAAAATAAGCCCTCACCCGACCCCAGATCACGAAAAATGGAGACGCTACGGGTATCGGAAAATGGCGCAATTTTATTTATTTATTTTTTTGCAAAGTTTGGAATTTTTTTTCACCACTTAGGTAAAAAAGAACCTAGTCATGTTAGGTGTCTATGAACTCGTACTGACCTGGAGAATCATAATGGCAGGTCAGTTTTAGCATTTAGTGAACCTAGCAAAATAGGCAAGCAAAAAACAAGTGTGGGATTGCACTTTTTTTGCAATTTCACTGCACTTGGAATTTTTTTCCCGTTTTCTAGTACACGACATGGTAAAACCAATGATGTCGTTCAAAAGTACAACTCGTCCCGCAAAAAATAAGCCCTCACATGGCCAAATTGACAGAAAAATAAAAAAGTTATGGCTCTGGGAAGGAGGGGAGCGAAAAACGAAAACGGAAAAACGGAAAAAGCTCCGGGGGTGAAGGGGTTAACATCTGAGAAAATAAAGAACCTTATCCACGACTACCACAAAAGACTTGAAGCTGTCATTGATGTTAGAGTGGGCAATACACGGTATTAAGAAATGGGGTATGTGAATAGTAGTTTGACAATATATGGCTTCAGCCAACCACTAACCATGAGTGGAGAAAAAGATTTGGTGTTATCATTCATATTCTCTGAAAAAGGCCAAGAAAGCAAAAATTCTGCTGGGGTACGTAAACTTTTGAGAACAACTGTACATCAGGGTTTTCCTTTAAATCTTTGAGTAATGTAATTCAGATGAAACCCACGAGGAAGCCACTCACTATAATGAGGCAGCAGAGTTACGCTGGACTCTTGTCTGGCCTCTGTTCAGTTGTGTCCTTTTTAACAGAGGTGCAGAAAACTGTTGCCGACTGCCGCTTTTATGTACTCCTAATAAAAACACCGCAAGATCACAGGCCAGACAGTGTCCACAGTTTGAAGAAAGAAGGTTGTCCACAGTGCCTCCATCTTCCTCATTATAGGGAATCTTCTGTCAAGGGTTCAATCTGAATCACGTATTTCAGAGATTTACATGGAAACCCTGGTGTAATCGTTCAGCACAGGATAAATGAGAGCTGAGTCTTACTGCGATCTTTGGGAGGCAGGATAAAAAAATCAACAGCAGTTGAAGAATTGATTTTATTTATTTTTTACAACATTCCTCGTGCGGTGTAAGTGATTAGACAACTTTATTCTTCCGGTCGGTGCAATTACAGCAATACCAGATTTATATAGTTTATGTTTGGCTGCAGGCACACACTAAAAGACGCTTTTTTTTGTTTTCTAGTTTTTTGCATCTCCATATTTGGAAAGCTATAATTTTTCCACATTTCTGCTGACAAAGTCGTGTGAGGGCTTGTTTTTTGCAGAATGAGTTGACGCTGTTACTGCTGCCATTTTCGTGCTCATGACAATTTTTGATTGCTTTCTATTCTGATTTTTGGGAGACAGAATAAACAAAAAATAACAATGCAAGAATTATTATTTTTTTTTAATGATGTTCCATGTATGGTTAAATTGATAAGACAGCTTTATCCTTCGGGTCAGTACAATTACAGCTATACCTCATTTATATTTTTTTATGTTTTGGCGCTTTTACATAAAAACTATTTTAAAGAAAAAATAATTATTTTTGCATTGCTTTATTCTGAGAGCTATAACTTCTTTATTTTTTGTCTTCAAAGGGAGATTTGTAGTTAAAATTCTGCGCTGCCGCTAAGATGAGTTTCAGGAGAGTATAGTTGATTCACAGTGGTTTTATTCAACGCGTTTCAGGGGTCTCATGCCCCCTTCATCAGGAAATACCACACCTATTCTTTATTTTTTGGCTGATGAGCTGTATATCGACTCAATTTTTGCTGGACAAGATGACGTTTTCAGCGGTACCATTTTTATTTATATTCCTCTTATTGATCACGTTTTATTTCACTTTTTGTTCTTCGGTATGATGATAAAGCATGGTTTTTGCCTCATTTTTAATTTTTTTTTTTACAGTGTTCACAAAAAGGGTTAACTAGTGGGACAGTTTTATAGGTCGAGATGTACCGGATGCAGCGATACCAAATATATGTACTTCTATTATTTTTTTTGTATGTTATCATACTAATATTTATTTTAACAAATAGATCAATGGCTGCACTCAAAATTTACTGTGCTAAGGCAAGGAAATGTGCAATACATGAAATGTGAATAGCATAATGGCTTGGGAAATTTATGAAAAAACACATGAGATTCTTAGCACAAGATTTGGCCAAAAGTTGTGAGCCCATCCACCAAACGTCAAGGTAATCTCAAAACGGATGGGTACCTGAGCTGACTGCCTAGTGTTCACACCGATCGCAGTATTTAGGGGATTAAAATGCTGGGAGCTTCTGGCACTGAGAGCTGAGTGTCAGCTGTCAGAATCAGCTGACACCCGATGACGATCGCCATGACGTACATGTACTGCATCGGTTGAGAAGACCTTCCTGAACAGGACGTACATGTACTACAAACGTTGGGAAGGGGATAAAGGAGATAAATAAAAATATCCTTTGAAAAGGTTAGGAATTGCAACCATTTTTCTACAAAGTCTCTTCATTTCAGGGTTTCAAATGTAATTGGAAAATTAAGTTTGCCATAAATTCAATGTTTATTTTTAATTTTTTTAACACTTTGTAGAGAAGCCTTTGCGGGAAATGACTGCCTGAAGTCTGGTAGTCATGGATGTCACCAAACGCTGGGTTTCCTCCTTTGTGATGCTTTGCCAGGCCTTTACTGCAGCTGGCTTAATTTGTTGCTTATTTGTGGGCCTTTCTAAGTTTTGTCTTAAGCATGTGAAATGCATGCTCATTGGGGTTGAGATCTAGTGATTCACTCAGCGATTGCAGAATATTCCACATCGTTGCCTTAAAAAACTCCATGGTTGCTTCTGCAGAATGTTTTGTCCATTTACATTATAAAGTGCCTTCCCATCAACCTCGCTGCATTTGGTTGCATTTGAGCAGAATGTTTAGCCCTGTACACTTCAGAATTCAACCGGGCTGCTTCTGTTTCAGTCAAATCATCAAGTGACCCAGTGTCGTTGGAAGCCATGCTTGCCCATGCTATATAACACTGCCTCCAACATGTTTTACAGTGTATGTGGTGTGCTTTGATTCATTAACCATTCCAAGCACTTTCTTCTTTTTTTTTAAATCAGATACATTTTTATTTAACCAAATTCAAGGTGCAAAGCAATAAAACAAAAATCGCAATGAGAACAACATTAAGGCTTCTTTCACACTAGCGTCGGGCTCGGCCCGTCGCTGTGCGTCGGGCCGACGTTCCCGACGCTAGCGTTGTCTCCGCCGCACAACGGGGGCAGCGGATGCATTTTTCCAGCGCATTCGCTGCCCCATTGTGAGGTGCGGGGAAGCGCGGGGAGGTGGGGGCGGAGTTCCGGCCGCGCATGCGCGGTCGGAAAAAGCGGACCGTCGTGAGCAAAAAACGTTACATGTAGCGTTTTTTGCTCCCGACGGTCCGCCACTGCACGACGCATCCGTCGCACGATGGGTGCGACGTGTGTCAATCCGTCACAATGCGTCGCTTAATGTTAATCAATGGCGAAAAAACGCATCCTGCAAAAGTGTTATATTTATTATGTACCCGGACCTCCTCCACATATCCCAGTATACACACCACAGGATCCCTCTCAATCCTACAACCATATGCTCCTCCTTTGGCATTAAGCACCGCTGTCCAATTTGGGTTCAGATTTGGACACTGCCATAACATATGGAGAATTCCAGCCCCCTCCATTCGGCACCGATGACACTCAAAAGTCTGTCTCAGACCCGCTATATAGTTCAGGAGTCCTATATACTCTATGGAGTACATATATCTGCGAAAGTCTGCCCGTTCAATCAGCGATAGTTGGGGTATATATTCCATAATCACTTCCCATTTATCTTTCCCTATCCTACCCAATTCCTCCTCCCATTTGCCCTGTGCTCTAATAGGATAATTATTTATAAAAGTATGCATTAGATTCTTATAAATGCCAGACATAATCAATCAATATATCCTTGTGAATCTCCATATTTATCGTCTTGCTCTGCGTAACATAAGCATGCTGAAACTGCCCATATTGAAATCTGCAGACCTCCGGTAGCCCATAATCCACCTGCAACTTTCCAAAGTGCACCATTCCCTGCGCGTCTTGCACCTGAAACATGTACTGTATTCCCAGTCTCATCCAATTTTTAAATTCTCCCATTTTAACAAATTTCGGTAGAGTCTCGTTTTGCCATATCGGGGAAAAATTTGTCAAGTGCTCCAAACCCCTAATCTTTTTAATTGCCTCCCAGACTTTATGTATCAGCGCTAAAGTAGGATACACCAAACCCATCTTCCTGAAACATCCTGCCTCCAACCCCTGAACCAAGGGATCCCTCCCCATCACCTGGACCAAGACCCTTTGTATTGAACCAGCCCCAGACACATCCCTCCACCCCCTCATCTGTTGGCCCTGAGCAGCTAAGTAATAAATCCAAGGGTTCGGAAGCGCCGGTCCCCCTCCATCTTTGGGCCTCTGCAATGTCTCAAGTCTGATCAAGCACTTTCTTCTTCACATCATTCTGGTACAGGTTTATCATAGTTTCATCTGTCCAAAGAATTATTTTCCAGAGCTGGGCTAGCTTCTTTGAATGTGTTTTGGCAAAGACTAATCTGGTCTGTCTATTTTTAAGGGTAATTCATGTTTTTCACCTTCTGGTTAACCCTCTGTATTTGCTCTCATGAACTCGCATGAAGACTTAGATACTGAAACACGTGCTTCACTTGGGTGGATGCTATGCTGGGTTTTTTTCTTCAACATGGGAAGGATTCTGCCATCATCCAGTACTGTTGTCTTCCGTGGATGTCCAGGCCTTTTAGAGTTCCCAAGCTCACCAGTACACTTTTTTTGTTGCAGAATGTACCAAACTGTTGATTTGGCCACTCCTAACATTTCTGCTACCTCTCTGATAGATTTATTTTTTTCAGCCTAAGAATGGTCTGTTTGTCTTCAATTGAGACTTCCTTTGACTGCATAATGTGGGTTCAAAGCAAAAGCTTACAAATGCACATGTCACACCTGGAATCAGCTCCAGACCATTTACTTGCTTAATTGATGATGTATTAACGAGGGAATATCCCATGAAACTGAAGTCATTTTGAAATAATTGTTCAATTACTTTTGGACTCTTGAAAAAGAGTCCGCTTCATATTAAAGAGCTGTAAAGCCTAAACTCTTATTCTAATTAGGATATGAATACCCTCAAATTAAAGGAAATCTGTCAGTAGGATCACCTTTCCAAAGCCATCTATTATAGGCATGTAGGCCATAGGAAGCTGAATAAAATGATTCTTTGATATCTGCGATAAGATGTCTTATTCCAGAAAAATCAATGTTTTTCTTATATGTAAATCCAGGCTACGGGGATGCCATTGTCTGGAAGATAACTTCACCTCCGGAGCTTATTTTAAATAAAAGGGGGCGTTACCAGTGTGAGACAAGTAACTAACACAGAACAGGAGTAATGAACTTTGCATTCTTGCAAGCGCATTTTTTGCAGCTCTCTCTGGCGTTTTGCAACAATATTGCAAATCTTTCTGCCTGTAAGATGGAATTTGAAGCACTGCGAGGAACCTGCAGATGTGTCAGTTATAACCACACACAGCTCTGCATTGAGATAAGGAGAGCAGAGAGCGGCCATTACACATCACACTGGTAATACTGTTAACCATTACACATCTCACTGGTAACACTCCCTTCTGTTTAAAATAAGCTCTGGAGTTCTCTTCCAAGCAACATTCTCCCCATAGCCTTGGTAAGGGGGTGTGCTATGGAAGATGAGATTCCCCAGAACTGTGCAGCATTTGTGACTGGCAACTGCGACCTTCAGCCCAAGGAAAACCCTGCTAAGCCAATAAGAGGGGGCTAGTGTTTTGAGAAGGATGAGTCTAGATGAAGCACCGGGTCAGGTGACATTCGAACGCAGTTTACCGATATAAGGCCAGAGAGATTGGCGCAAGGAGATTGGCACCAAAGAGAGAGAGCAGCAGGACATGTGCTCGGAGGGATGACATACCGAGACACACTTGGGGACCAGGCCAGAGGGCTGCTATATGCCTGTGAGTGAGATCCAGACTGCACCAGGCAAGATCAGTGTACCAGACCACACCATTGAAAACCTGAGGCCCAGCCCTGCACCAGTCAAGATCCGGAGACCAGACCACGCCGGGCAAGACCCATGGCCCAGCCCTCGTCCGTCCGGACCCAACAGACAGCCGTCGCAGGTCAAGCATCGAAGATGTGGCAAGGACCCTAATCTGGAAGTGAACATCTGCAGCAGTGACCTTGAGGCATGAGTGAACCGATCTGTTACTTCTGAGATTGACGTATGGTACAGGGATCAGTCTGGGGTGGAGCAACAAATGGGGTGGGGACCGACCAGAGTATGGGAGGCCCCTTGCTAGTGTCTAGAAAGGGGATTGTTGTTCTCATTAGAAACTAAATATACAGTTGTGGCCAAAAGTATTGACACCCCTGCAATTCTGTCAGATAATACTCAGTTTCTTCCTGAAAATGATTGCAAACACAAATTCTTTGTTATTATTATCTTCATTTAATTTGTCTTAAATGAAAAAACACAAAAAGAATTGTCCTAAAGCCAAATTGGATATAATTCCACACCAAACATAAAAAAGGGGGTGGACAAAAGTATTGGCACTGTTCGAAAAATCATGTGATGCTTCTCTAATTTGTGTAATTAACAGCACCTGTAACTTACCTGTGGCACCTAACAGGTGTTGGCAATAACTGAATCACACTTGCAGCCAGTTGACATGGATTAAAGTTGACTCAACCTGTGTCCTTGTGTGTACCACATTGAGCATGGAGAAAAGAAAGATGAGCATGGAGAAAAGAAAGAAGACCAAAGAACTGTCTGAGGACTTGAGAAACCAAATTGTGAGGGAGCATGAGCAACCTCAAGGCTACAAGTCCATCTCCAAAGACCTGAATGTTCCTGTGTCTACCGAGAGCAGTGTCATCAAGAAGTTTAAAGCCCATGGCACTGTGGCTAACCTCCCTAGATTTGGACAGAAAAGAAAAATTGACAAGAGATTTCAACGCAAGATTGTGCGGATGTTGGATAAAGAACCTCGACTAACATCCAAACAAGTTCAAACTGCCCTGCAGTCTGAGGGTACAACAGTGTCAACCCGTACTATCTGTTGGCATCTGAATGAAAAGGAACTGTATGGTAGGAGACCCAGGAAGACCCCACTTCTTACCCCAAGACATAAAAAAGCCAGGCTGGAGTTTGCCAAAACGTACCTGAAAAAGCCTAAAACGTTTTGGAAGAATGTTCTCTGGTCAGATGAGACAAAAGTAGAGCTTTTTGGGCAAAGGCATCAACATAGTTTACAGGGGAAAAAAAGAGGCATTCAAAGAAAAGAACACGGTCCCTACAGTCAAACATGGCGGAGGTTCCCTGATGTTTTGGGGTTGCTTTGCTGCCTCTGGCTCTGGACTGCTTGACCGTGTGCATGGCATTATGAAGTCTGAAGACTACCAACAAATTTTGCAGCATAATGTAGGGCCCAGTGTGAGAAAGCTGGGTCTCCCTCAGAGGTCATGGGTCTTCCAGCAGGACAATGACCCAAAACACACTTCAAAAAGCACTAGAAAATGTTTTGAGAGAAAGCACTGGAGACGTCTAAGGTGGCCAGCAATGAGTCCAGACCTGAATCCCATAGAACACCTGTGGAGAGATCTAAAAATGGCAGTTTGGAGAAGGCACCCTTCAAATATCAGGGACCTGGAGCAGTTTGCCAAAGAAGAATGGTCTAAAATTCCAGCAGAGCATTGTAAGAAACTCATTGATGTTACCGGAAGCGGTTGGTCGCAGTTATTTTGGCTAAAGGTTGTGCAACCAAGTATTAGGCTGAGGGTGCCAATACTTTTGTCTGGCCCATTTTTGGAGTTTTGTGTGAAATTATCAATGTTTTGCTTCATTCTCTTTTGTGTTTTTTCATTTAAGACAAATTAAATGAAGCTAATAATAACAAATAATTTGTGATTGCAATAATTTTCAGGAAGAAACTGAGTATTATCTGACAGAATTGCAGGGGTGTCAATACTTTTGGCCACAACTGTATAACATAGTGAATTCGAGCTGCTAGGGTTATAGTGCATATATACAAACTTTGCTGTTACTATATATTGAATATTGTGCTCTGCAAATACCCTGTTCCACATGATTTACTTTCTGTTCAATTCACTCCCTTCCTATATTTGCACCCGGGAAAATAGACAGTTAAGTTGGTTACCTTGTCCTTGTCTGCGTGTTGCATCCAGTGACCTGCTCACACCTGGAAAAGTTAATTTACATAAAGTGATAAAAGATGATTTGTCAACAACAAGGCATCTGATATGAGGCTTACAGGTGGGACTGTTTTCAGCAGTCTATAACCTGTATGCCCACATTAAAGGCCCCGTCTCACATAGCGAGATCGCTAGCGAGATCGCTGCTGAGTCACAAGTTTTGTGACGCAACAGCGATCTCAGTAGCGATCTCGTTATGTGTGACACATAGCAGCGATCAGGCCCCTGCTGTGAGATCGCTGGTCGTGTCGGAATGGCCTGGACCATTTTTTGATCGTTGAGGTCCCGCTGGGGAACACACATCGCTTTGTTTGACACCTTACCAACGACCTCATTGACGACTCAGACACCGACATATATGCGTGCATTTGCGTTGCCTTTTCCGCGCCCATTCTGTTCCGATTGGTGGTCGCTACTGCGTTCTGATTGGTTTGCGGCCATGGCTATGAGGCGACACATAATAGCCCTTCCGTCCTTTGTTCCTGAGCGCGTGGTGGATTGCAGATCGTTGTAGAGTTCTCCGGCCTGCGACTCCTCTTCCATTTCGATAATCTGTTCTGCAAGGATTCTTCGGACAACTATACATTGTGGACGGTAGGTATTGTTTGGGGTCACAAGTGCGTTTTCATTGTCCCCTAACTTTTTTATAGGGCACCTAAAAATAATTTCTTGCTATCATTGCTGTGGTGGGATGGAGTGAGGGATTGGCTGCTATCTGTGTCCATATACTTTTACATGGGCTGCTATTTCAGGGGGTCTTGTGCTTGCACACCCATACAGCATGTTTTCTGTCATGCATGGTAACGGAATGGATTTTTTTTTTTTTCTTTATTAACTTTCTCCTCTTTTTCTTTTATGTGTGTGTTTGCAGCATCATGAACAATGCGCAGTGTGCTGTTGTGTTTGCTGCATTGCTGGTTGAGGAAGCTCGGCGGCAAGATGCGGCCCGGATGCAAGAGAGGCGTTCCAAACGAAAGCGTCGCATGTGGACCAGAGAATGGCTGCAGAAGAGGTCTGATTTGTCCCACATGCAACTTGTAAGAGAGCTTCAGGATAACAATCATCATGATTTCTGCAACTATCTGCGGATGTCTGAGGAATCCTTCAAACATTTACTGGAAAGAATTACTCCTCTGATTCAACGGAAGGATACAGCGATGCGTGCTGCCATCCCGGCAGATGAAAGATTGGCAGTCACGCTGCGATTCCTGGCCACCGGGCGCTCGCTACAAGACTTGCATTTTTCTTCAGCCATTTCAAGGACCCTGCTCAGCTTTCTAATTCCAGAGACATGTGATGCGATTTTCCACAGTCTACGTAGCTACATGCAGTTTCCCAACACGGAGGAGGAATGGAAAAAGATTGCCTCCGATTTTGAGCAGCTTTGGCAGTTCCCAAACTGTGGTGGGGCTTTGGACGGGAAACATGTCCGGATCACTCAACCACCGAACAGCGGATCCTACTTCTTTAATTATAAGGGCTATTTCAGCATCATCCTGATGGCCCTTGTTAACGCGAATTACGAATTTATAAATGTAGATGTTGGCATGAACGGAAGGGTTTCCGATGGTGGCGTTTTAGAGCACACACTCTTTGGAGAGCGTTTGAACAACTGTGACCTTCACTTGCCTCCCAACTCTGAGACTAGAGGCAACCTTAATTTTGTTTTTGTCGGTGATGAGGCCTTCCCGCTTCATCCCAATCTTATCAAACCGTTCCCCCAAAAAAGTCTAACAGAGTAAAGAAGAATTTTCAATTACCGCTTGTCAAGGGCACGTCGGGTTGTAGAAAATGCCTTCGGTATCATGGCCAATCGCTTCAGAGTTTTCCACACGCCTATTAACATGAAGCTTGAATCGATAGACTCCGTTGTTTTGGCTTGTTGCGTGCTTCACAACTTCCTTCGCCGTCGAGATGCTTTGGCGTACAGTCCACCTGGCTTCATGGACTCTGTGGGCCTAGTAAATGGGGAAGTGCAGCTCGGTGAATGGCGCGCAAATGATCCCGCAATTGCAGGCCTTCAACCATTGTTACCTGGCAGAAACACCCATGATGCGAAGACCTGCCGAGACAACTACTGCCAATATTTTAACGGTCCTGGTGCTGTTACTTGGCAGCATCAGAACTTATAGTGGGCTACTACTGACATTTATACACTGTTTTACTTATTGTACTGATTTGTCTAATAAACTGTGTGTTTTACTTTGCAAAAGCTTTGTTTCTCATTCTTTCTGCAGTAAGGGCCCATATATACATACGTGTATTCCTATGTATACAGATACATCCATATACATCAACATTGAAATCTACACAGATACCTACATATACACATACATACTCACAGACATAAAAATAAAAATACCTTTCTAAACATTAATACGTATCCATACATGAAACCACCAACACTCCAGTCTTCCAGTGCAACCGGAGACGCTATATTGATTATGCGTAACATTTAGAACGCATTAGCGTCTTTGGTATGACCTAGAGATTACAATACAGGCCGCTTCCTTCGCGAACGCAGTAGCGTCCTCTAATACTGTGACGCGGTGACGTTGATGCGTCGTGGGCGTGGTTTACGGCGCTGATGCGTTGTGGGCGTGTTAAAGGACAGTGCTGCGGCCTTGCTTTTAACTAGTGGCGGCAAAATGGCGGCCAGGCGACGTGCAACACCTTGGGGTGATGCAGAAGTGCGTTATCTAGTAGCTGAGGTAGATGCCCGTGATTATGGGTGTCATAATCACCAAGAACATCCCGTCCTCCATAAGCAGGCTGTGCTGCGGAGGATCAGTCGGGGCCTAGCCCAGAGATTTGGAGTGCAGCGCTCCAGTACCCAGATCCGGAAGAAGCTGGCGGATCTGCAGTACAGGTCCAGTGAGCGCCTAGCCAGCATCCGGTCACAGAGCCTTCCACATCGTGGTGAGTGTGGTTAAGATAGGTTAGCATAGTATATGGCCACAACCGTTTTTTGTGTTTCTGCTGCCCTCGGCAATTTTCGTGCTGCCTCCCCAGGTGATGAGTATGCACAGACTGTCAGGACATTCATGGCAGAACCAACAGTTTTTGGGTGGCGTGCACCCAACGTCAGACACACCGTTGTAAAATGAGGGGCATGTATACACACATATACGTATACACCTCACAGTGCTCCATCTTGTATATTGGCAGCACATAATGCTCGGCTCCGCACACCTCGTACACACCCTGCTCCGCTCCGCACGCCTCGGACACACCCGGCTACGCTCTGTGCTCCTCGTGCACACCCGGCACTGCACAGTCCTGCATACAATGAGGCCCCTGATCATATGACCCAAAATACGGCCCAGTATATGGCGGCACATTTGTTACAACAGTAATTACAGTGCAGCTCCTCAGGTATGTAATAATGTAATAATTTATTTTTTCTCCAGCCCCAGCTGACCCGGAGCCCCAGCAGGAGTCAACGACAGGCTCGTCACCAACAGGGTCGCCAGCATCACTCCGTGACATGGGTGAAGCCTTGTCCCCCGGTAATTCTTGCACTTAAAAAAAAGGTCTATACTAGGGTTGAGCGACTTGAATTTTTTTAAGATCCAGTCGGGTTTTGTGAAACCCAACTTTGCCCAGAGTCGAGTCGAGTGCAGTCGGCCGATTATCGCTAAAAGTCGGGGATCGACCTAAACACGAAACCCAATGCAAGTCAATGGGGAAGCATAGTCGGCAGTGAGTGGAGGCCAGGAAAACACCTACAGTGCCCATTTTAATGCCAAAAACATCCATTCTTGTTTATGAAGCTTGTCAATCTTAATTAACTTTATAATAATAGTTGGGCATTGGAACTTGGGGGTCATTTGGCAAAAGTTGTGGGGGGTAGGGCTGGTTCAAGGTTTTAGTGGGCCCAGGAAACGTGGACTACGTCACGGCGGTGGAGCAGGGAGAGGTAAGTATTTCAACGTTGCAAGTGCTGTGATCCTGAGCAAGCAGGGGGGGCCCACTCGTTCGCATTGGCACTGGCACAGAGCCCCTCAAAGTACAGCGGTGTGTTTGCATAGCGGGGGCGCCTCCCACCAGCAGCGACACTTTTGCGTACTCTGAGGGGCCCTGTGCCAGTGACGTCGCCAACGAGTATGCCCCCACCACCTGATGAAGGAACCTGCACTTTCATCTGCACCTTCCTCTTTGTCCCTGTGTAAGGTGTTATAACATGCGGGAAGGGGAACCTTACTTTCAGCAGGGTCAGATTCTGGCTGAGAATAGCAGCCCCCAGCTGTCTGCTTTAGCAAGGCTGGTTGTCATGCATGCACATGACAGCGTGGCAAACAATGGATGTTCGGGCCCCCCATTCAAGTGAATGGGGTCCGGGTTCAGGTACTGTTCTGGTACTCGAACCCGAACTTTTTGTAACTGTTCGGCTAAATCCGCCGGACCCGAACATCCAGGCTTCCACCTATCTCTACTCATCAAGTTTCCTAAGTTTGCACAAAAGGGCTGTAGTCCGTCAGTATTTTTCACCTGCAAAGCTCCCCTGCCACCTGCACATCGCACTTTAAAAAGTTTTGATGTTATCCTAATTGTGGATTAAAGATATACATCACAAAGCATTGGGTAAGTGCTCCAATTCTCTAATTTCTTGCGATCTAGTTACAATTACTCTATGAGCATGCACCACCCTGAAAAGATCCTGAGAAGGTTTATGAGGCATTGATTTAACAAACACATGTAAGCTGTATCAATTGGTGCCCAGCTCTTTTATATGAACATATGTATACCTTGAAGAATATTTCTTTGGAAAAATATGTGGAAACGACAGAGAATTGCTCTGTGAAAAAAGCTCATGTTAAAATTGCATTATAATAGGATCATATTCGCATGAAAAACACATGACACTTGTATGACACTCGTTTGGCTTTTCAGGAACAAAATTGGACCAATTTTAAAAACGCTAATGTGTCTCTAAGGCTGGAGACACATTAGCGTTTTTAAAATTGGTCCAATTTTGTTCCTGAAAAGTCAAACGAGTGTCATACAAGTGTCATGTGTTTTTCATGCGAATATGATCCTATTATAATGCAATTTTAACATGAGCTTTTTCACAGAGCAATGTCGGGATCGTTTAAGCGTCGCTATGTGGGACAGAACGACGGAGAGATGAGGAATCTTGTTGTTTTTTGTTTTGTTACAGAAGACAAGGGCTTCAGTGGAATAGGCGTTTAGTGAGGATAACTGTTAATTTAAGATAAAAAAGTAAAAGTGTGTTTGGGGGGGGGGGGGGGACCCCAACCTGTTTTTTTAAATTAGTAATATAAATAAAAGATACTGTGTTGGGACCCCTTTATCTACTATATAATTGTCTAAGGGTCACTTCCTTCTGTCTGTCCTGTCTGTCTTTCTGTCTGCCATGGAATCCAAGTTGCTGATTGGTCGTGGCAAAACGCCCACGACCAATCAGCGACGCTCACAATCCGGAAGAAAATGGCCGCTCCTTACTCCCCGCACTCAGTGCCCGGCGCCCGCATACACCCCTCCGGTCACCGCTCACACAGGATTAATGCCGGCGGTAACGGACCGCGTTATGCCGCGGGTAACGCACTCTGTTACCGCTGCTATTAACCCTGTGTGACCAAGTTTTTACTATTGACGCAGCCTATGCACTAATGTTAAAAAAAAAAAAAAAAAATCATTAGATACTCCCCTTCCGCCGCCTTTCCCGCTCCTCGCAATGCTCCAGCTGGTCCATGCAAGCGGCACGTTCCGGTGGCAAGGATGGTCTAGGAGAAGGACCTGCCATGACGTCACGGTCATGTGACTGCGACGTCATCACAAGTCCTGCGCGAGAAGGACCTGCCATGAAGTCTCGGTCACGTGACCGCAACGTCATCACACCCTGGGACCGGAAGCTGCCGCCTGCACCCCACACAGGCGACAGAACTACAACGCGCCTGTGGATGGTGAGTATATGTTTATTTTTTTTAACCTGTGACATACGTGGCTGGGCAATATACTACGTAGCTGGGCAATATACTACGTTTCTCTGTGCTGTATACTACGTCACTGGGCAATATACTACGTGGCTCTGTGCTGTATACTACGTCACTGGGCAATATACTATGTCACTGGGCAATATACTATGTCACTGGGCAATATACTATGTCACTGGGCAATATACTATGTCACTGGGCAATATACTATGTCACTGGGCAATATACTATGTCACTGGGCAATATACTATGTCACTGGGCAATATACTATGTCACTGGGCAATATACTACGTCACTGGGCAATATACTACGTCGCTGGGCAATATACTACGTCGCTGGGCAATACACTACGTCACTGGACAATATACTACGTCACTGGGCAATATAGTACGTGGCTCTGTGCTGTATACTATGTCATTGGGCAATATACTACGTCACTGGGCAATATACTACGTCACTGGGCAATATACTACGTTGCTCTGTGCTGTATACTACGTCGCTGGGCAATATACTACGTCGCTGGGCAATATACTACGTGGACATACATATTCTAGAATACCCGATGCATTAGAATCGGGCCACCATCTAGTTCTTGATAACCAGCTATGTTGAAGCTGATACAGTGGAAGCAATGATGGAGGAGGGAAACCGTCCGCTCCCTCCCCCATCATTTTCCCTCTGTGTCTGAGATCTGATGTCTCAGCAGGCGCGATGACGTCACTACATGGCATCTGTTGCGCGGAAATGTGCAGTTCTCCTGACGAAACTCTGAGGAGACTGGAACTGCCGGCAACCGAGGGAAGGTGAGTACCGTGTATAAGCCGATATTTTCAGCACATTTTTTGTGCTGAAAATGACCCCCTCGGCTTAAACACGAGTCAGACATCAATACTCACCCTCCGTCGCTGGATCTCCATCTGCGCATCTCTGTTCGGGCGCCGGCAGCTTCTTCCCGCGCAGAGCGGTCACATGGTACCGCTCATTAAGGTAATGAATATGTACGCGTCTCCACTCCCATAAGTGTGGAGCACATATTCATTGCCTTAATGAGCGGTACCACATGACCGCTCTGCACAGGAAGAAGCTGCTGACCCCAGGACAATGGAGAATCAGGGAAGTGCAGAGACCGCGCCAGGAGGGGGTGAGTATGACGGGGAGGGCAGGGGAGTCGAGCCATGCCATGCATACAAGGGGGAGTATGAGGGAGCCATGCATACACGGGGGGGCCATGCATACACAAGGGAGTACGGGGGAGCCATGCATACACGAGGGAGTACGGAGGAACCATGCATACACGGGGGAGTACAGGGGAGCCATGCATACACGGGGGAGTACGGGGAGCCATGCATACACGGGGGAGTACGGGGAGCCATGCATACACGGGGGAGTACAGGGGAGCCATGCATACATGGGGGAGTATGGGGGAGCCATGCATACAAGGGGGAGGACACCGAGCCGTGCATACAACAGGGGGAGCCACACATAGCAGGACTGGGATGAGGGGACAATGCATACCCAGCTTATACTCGAGTAGGCTTACCCAGTTTTCTGTGGCAAAACTAGGTGCCTCAGCTTATATTCGGGTCGGCTTATACTTGAGTATATACGGTATTTATTTATTCATTTTTTTAAATCGAGTACATTGTGTAGCAGTTTATGCTATATGGAGGTACGTTATACTATATGAAATGCAATGGGTTTACATTATACTATATGGAAGCGCATTATACTATATGAAGTGCAATAGGCGCACATTATACTTTATGGAGGACAATGAAGGGTGTGCACTATAGTATATGGAGGGCAATGGGGGCACATCATACTACATTGAGAGCAATAGGGGCGCATTATTCTTTATAGAAGGCGATGGGGTGCAATATACTACATGGAGGGCAATGTTTGGCTCATTATACCATATGGAAGGCTATGTGGGGGCCATTACACTACTTGAAGGGCTATGTGGGACCCATTATGCTATGTGGGGGTCATTATAATATTTGGAGGACTATGTGGGGGCCATCATACTATAGAGGGCTATGTGTGGGGCTAATATAGTATTTGGAGGGCTATGTGGGAGCCTGTTTGGAGCACTAGTGGGGCCATTACACTATATGCGAGTAATTATACAGTGTGAAGGTTTGTGTGGGGTCTATCATTCTGTGTGGATGACTGTGTGTGGGCCATTATGGGGTTTGGAGGGCTGTGTGGGGGTCAGTTATACTGTTTGGATTGCTAGTGGGGCCAGCATACAGTGTGGAGGGTGCCAATATACTGTATGGAGGACTGTGTTGAGGTAAAAGTTGAAGCATCATACTATGTTGGGGGTAACCATACTTTGCCGGGGAGGTGGTACAGTAGTGCCATCATACTGTGTGTGTGGAAGTTACTATGGAGGCATTCACTGTGGGAGTATCATGCTGTGTTTGGGGGCACTTTTGTTGGCATCCTAATTTATGGGGCATTGAGAGGGAAATCTATGGACTTCAGTAGGAGGAAAATTACTTTGTAAGGGCTTTAAAGTTGTGAGATATGGTCTCTCGTGACGCCGCCAAATATTCTTTTTTTAAAAAACGTCTGCTATGGGGCCCCATGATTTCTGTTTATGCCCTGCATACATCTTCGCGCTTACAGGATGCTGCTGTATTCTTTTGTTTTTAGATAGATAGATAGATGTAGACATGCAGATACAAAACAACCATCTGTCCATCACTGCTAAAAGGGAAGGCGTGCTTTCTAGTGATGAGCAAGCGTGCTCGGATAAGGTGTAATATGAGCAAACTCGTGTCCTAATCAAGTATTTTCAGCGTGCTAGAAAAATATGCTTGAGTCGCTGCAGCTACATGTCTCGCGACTGTTTGACAGCCGCAACATATGCAGGGATTACCTGACAAACAGGCAATCTCTGCATGTTTTGCGGCTGTCGAACATTCTGGAGACATGTAGCTGCAGCGGCTCGAGCATACTTTTCGAGCACGCCGAAAATACTCAGGACACAAGTGTGCTCGAATAGCACCTTTCTTCATGAACACACTTTGCTAATACAATTTTTTTGTGCCATTTTGGCTAATAGGTGAGAGAACCTGTCCCCATACTATGCTGCTCATACATTGGGCAGTATTGTCTGATTATCCACAGTATTTTAAGAGATCTTGAATTAGGGCAGATTTTTTTTTTTTATTATTTGTGTATCCACACTAACATCATTTTGTTTAAATGTTTGTAAATGATAGAATGTACTGTTTATTTTAGGATTACTTGGAAATAAAAAAAAAACCCAAAACTTCAACAGTTTGTTTTTTTATATAAAGCTTTTGGACCCCATAAAACTTTGCAAGACTTTTAGTATCTGGGTGCAAAACTACAAAACTATTGTGTGGACATCCAAACCATGGGTGGGCATTGGACCAGCTGGATACAGCTGGTGGAAAGATTGTATGTCAGAAAACAAGCTAGATCATTCAAGTCTTTATTTGTGAACAGTGTGTATGTCATTTAGATGCTTACTGACATTTCAGAATACGGTTGCAGTAATACTGTGTAGCTAAGATGGAAAGAATCTTAAAATTAAAACTAATTAGCATAATCTGGATTAAAATTTACTAATTACAAGTCTGGAGTACCTTGGATATAACAGAGTATAGGTACCTGATTCATCATTTGTGGGCTTTTTTTGCCGTCACTTTTCTTTCTTGTCTTGCAGTATTTGACTATTTTTGGAGAGACAGATTCTTCAAAATGGTGCCCCACCAGCACAAAGCCACAGCAACAATGGCCGCCACACAGCACCAGCACCAAAATGAAGGGAGCATTTAAACTCACCTTCCTCCAGCTCTTCAGTGAGAGCCAAAATGGGCTAGACCCCTTACTTTGCAGTCTCCTGCTAATTAAAATCACCTGTGCCAAATGGGAGGAGTGCTGGTCCAAAAAAAGAGACAAGTACATGCTTTGTGGAAAAGGAAAAAGAAAAAAAAAAAAAAAAAGCATGAACCGCACATCCCAAAATCATACGTTGATCTAAAGCCGCTAGGCAAAAATTTAAATACTGAACATGAGGTTTTCAGTTTAACATTCTGATCAGACTGTATGAAGCCCACTGCCCCTTCACGGCAAACCTCGTAGTGGGTCCTAACGCCCTAACGGAGCGGAGCCGTGCGGCGACCACCGCCGCAGCGGCCATGCACCAGCAGGGCGGACGGCCTGTGGCCCCACAGCACCCATGCTGCGAGACTGAGCCCCCAAGACTCCAGACCGCGCCGCCCCACCAGCACAAAGCCACAGCAACAATGGCCGCCACACAGCACCAGCACCAAAATGAAGGGAGCATTTGAACTCGCCTTCCTCCAGCTCTTCAGTGAGAGCCAAAATGGGCTAGACCCCTTACTTTGCAGTCTCCTGCTAATTAAAATCACCTGTGCCAAATGGGAGGAGTGCTGGTCCAAAAAAAGAGACAAGTACATGCTTTGTGGAAAAAGAAAAAAAAAAAAAAAACATGAACCGCACATCCCAAAATCATACGTTGATCTAAAGCCGCTAGGCAAAAATTTAAATACTGAACATGAGGTTTTCAGTTTAACATTCTGATCAGACTGTATGAAGCCCACTGCCCCTTCACGGCAAACCTCGTAGTGGGTCCTAACGCCCTAACGGAGCGGAGCCGTGCGGCTATTTTTGGATATTCTGTTGTCTGTCTTTTTAGCACAAAAAGTTGCATGTTCACTTTAATGCAAATATTTCAGACATACATGAAATCAATACAGGGTGGACTGGAGTACATTTTTTCAAAAAATTTGTGAGTTTAAAAAGTCGCAATTTATGAATTGGCAAAAAAAATCTGGAAACAATTAAATCCCGACTGCAATGATAAAAAAAAACAAACAAACACATAAAATAAAAAAGGTGCAAATTAAAAGAAGAATAAGGCTCAAATGAATTACAGGCAAAAAAGACAAAGTATTAAAAAATTAATAAGGAGCAAATGCAATAATGAATTGGACCCTGGTTAAAGGATAATTTAGAAGCTTTAGTTTACTTGTGAAATCCTTCGGTTATACACCCCAAGAGAAAATGATGTGCATGAGATGTCATATCTTCTGCTGACAGTCCTCATACGTCCTGTTCTGCTGGACTCAATTGTTCCGACGGAACCTGGATCCAACTAGGTATACTGTGAAGCTCTGAATCCAAATATACTGTTTTTTAGACTTTTAGAACTAGGATGTGATCTGGTGGTGCAGACCATGAATCATTATTATAGCAAAATGTAATCCCACCTTTTTTTTTTTTTTTTTTTAACTATTTAAAGACACCCTGTCATCTGATTAACGATTCTTAACCCAACATGAAACCCAAATCAACAGGGTGCATCGGGGAATTTCAGAGAAAATATACAGTAGTTAGAAGTTAGACCGTAGCCTGAGACTAACCTGGCACTGCCACCCCACACAGCTTCAGGTGTTTAACAGGTCTCTTCCATACCGGGAGACCTGTCAATAACAAACCTGTCAATCTGCAACCGTGCTGGGAAAAGCTAACTGGGGATTATCCTTGTGTATGGCTATGGCCCAGGTCTGATCTTCTAAATATCTGGTATTTCACATGGTGGCTCAGTGGTTAGCACTGCAGCATTGCCGTGCTGAGGTCCTGGGTTCAAATGCCACCAAGGACAAAATCTGAGGGAAGTTTGTATGTTCTCCCGATGTTTGTGTAAGTTTCCTCTGGGTTCTCCGCTTTTGCCCACACTCCAAAGACATACTGATAGGGAATCTCGATTGTGAGCCACAATCGGGAAAGTACCTATAATGTATGTAAAGGGCTGTGGCATTAATGGCAATATAAGTGAGTCTGTCTAGACAGGCTATTAAAAGGCCGCCAATCTGCTTAGATACAGTTGGTCGGTGGTCATTTAATGGCTACAGTCGGCATCTGTAAATGAGCTTCCAATATGAGGACCCATCATGGCTATCTTCCAATATTTCTTAACTTTTGTGACTCTGGGAGAAAATGTTTGACTGTATTGATATAAAGTATCTTCCTTCTCAAAAATACAGTGACAAAATAAACTGGGTGCCTCATCTATCTTTTCCATCGATCTTTTTTTGGTAAGATAAGAAAACCATCTAACATGTATGGAGAGATTCCAGCTCTGCCTCATCATATGATGTAGGGGGAGAAGGATGGGGCACAATGAATTTTATTTCCTTTTGTTCTTTATGCGATAAACTGCTGCAATGAATATGCACTCTATTTTCTCCATTGAAAACTATTTTGCACTTGCCTGAATGGAGCATACTGTAGGGAAAATATGTATTTGATACACTGCCAATTTTACATGTTTTCCCATCTACAAAGAATTAAGAGGTCTGTAATTTTTATCATAGGTACACTTCAACTGTGAGAGACAGAATCTTAAAAAAAATACAGAAAATCCCATTGTATGATTTTTACATAATTTGCATTTTATTGCATTAAATAAGCATTGGATACAATAGGAAACGTAACAGGTTTTAATATTTGGTACAGAAACTTTGTTTGCAATTAAAGATGTCAGAGGATTCCTGTAGTTTGTGACCAAGTTTGCACACACTGCAGCAGGGATTTTAGCCCACTCCTCCATAAAGATCTTCGGGGCTGTTGCTGGGCAACATTGAGTTTCAGCTCCCTCCAAAGATGTTCTAGATCTTCTTGGGTTTAGATCTGTAGACTGACTAGGCCACTCCATGACCTTGAAATGCTTCTTACAGAGCCACTCCTTAGTTGCCCTGGCTGTGTGTTTCGGGTCATTGTCATGCTGGAAGACCCAGCCCTGACCCATCTTCAGTGCTATTATGAGGGAAGGAGCTTGTTGGCCAAAATCTCACGATACATAACCCTATCCATCCTCCCTTCAATATGGTGCAGTTGTCCTGTCCTCACTGCAGAAAAGCACCCTCAAAGTATGACTTTTTCCCCACCATGCTTCACGATTGGTACGGTGTTCTTGGGATTGTACTCATCCTTCTTCTTCCTTCAAAAACGGCAAGTATATTTGATGCCAAAAAGTTCTATTTTGGTCTCATCTAACCACATGACATTCTCCTATTCCTCCCCTGGATCATTCAGATGGTCATTGGCGAACTTCAAATGGGCCTGGTCATGTCCTGGCAAGAGCAGGGGAACCTTGCGTGCCCTGCAGGATTTTAATCCATGACTGTAATGTTTTACTAATGGTAATGTTTGAGACTGTAGTCCCAGCTCTCTTTAGGTAATTGACCAGGTCCTCTCTTGAAGTTCTGGGCTGATTCCTGACGCTTCTCAGAGTGATCCTTACCCCACGAGGTGAGACCTTGTATGGAGCCCCAGACCGCATGCTATAGAAGCAATTAGCCTGCAAAAAATGATTGTCCCTTAGTGGGACAAAGTGTAAAAGTTAGAATAAAGTTAAAAACATTTTTTTTAAGTAATTGTAAAAATATAAAAAAATAAATAAAATAAAATCAATATTTAGATAAACATTTTAATGGAAAAAAAAAAAAAGGTAAACAATAAAAGTACAGATATTTGGTATCGCCGCGTCCTTAATGACCCGACCTATAAAACTGTCCCACTAGTTAAGGCTACTTTCACACTGGCGTTAACTGCAATACGTCGCAATGCGTAGTTTTGGCGACGGTTGCGCCGTGTTGTGGCGGACCGTCGGGAGCAAAAAACGTTACATGTAACTTTTTTGCTCACGACGGTCCGCTTTTTCCGACTGCGCATGCGCGGCCGGAACTCTGCCCCCACCTCCCCGCACTTCCCCGCACATCACAATGGGGCAGCGGATGCGCTGGAAAAATGCATCCGCTGCCCCCGTTGTGCAGCGGAGACAACGCTAGCGTCGGTGACCTCGGCCCGACGCACTGCGACGGACCGAGCCCGACGCTAGTGTGAAAGAAGCCTAACCCCTTTAGTGAACACCATAAAAAAAAACAAAAAAAGGCAACAATGCTTTATCATCATACCGCCGAACAAAAAGTGGAATAACACACGATCAAAAAGACAGATATAAATAACCATGGTACCGCTGAAAACAACATCTTGTCCTGCAAAAAACGAGCCACCATACAGTGTCATCAGCACAAAAATTTAAAAGTTATAGCTGTCAGAATAAAGTGATGCAAAAGCAATTATTTTTTCTATAAAATAGTTTTTATTATATAAAAGCGGCAAAACATAAAAAAAAATATAAATGAGGTATCACTGTAATCGTACTGACCCGAAGAATAAAACTGCCTTATCAATTTTACCACACGCAGAATGGTGTACACGCCTCCCCAAAAGAAATTCATGAACTGCTGGTTTTAGCTCATTCTGTCTCGCAAAAATCGGAATAGAAAGTGATCAAAAAATGTCATGTGCCTCAAAATGGTACCAATAAAAACGTCAGCTCGTCCCGCAAAAAACAAGTCCTCACATGACTCTGTGGGCCAAAATATGGGAAAATTATAGCTATCAAAATGTGATGCAAAAACTAATTTTTGCCATAAAAAGCATCTTTTAGCATGTGACAGCTGCCAAACATAAAAACCCGCTATAAGGCCTCTTTCACACGTCCTGATATTTTCGGTACCGGAGATGTCAGTGTCCGTGTGTGTAATATTTGCGGCACACATGTGGCATGTGTGTGCCGCATCAGTACCACACGGAAGGGCGCCAGGAAAGAAGCGTAGCAGTAAGTGCTGTTCCCGGGTGCTGAACACAACTCTCATCATTCTCCCCTGCTCTGCCGGCGATCGGCGTGAGCAGGGGAGAATGATGAGAGTTACATTTAACCCCTACTCTCTGCAGCCGACCCCAGAGAACATGATTTGGGTCGGTTTTTACCGACCCCGGTATTGCGATCACCGTTAACTGTGACCGCAAAAAAAGTATTTATTTCCATTTTCTCATTAGGGTTAGAGTTGGGCTAAAGTGAGTTGGGCTAAGGTTAGGGTTTGGGCTAAAGATAGGGTTAAGGCTAAAGTTAGGGTTGGGGCTAAAGTTAGGGTTGGGGTTAGGGTTTGGATTATGGTTACGGTTGGGATTAGGGTTCGGATTTGGGTTAGGGTTAAGGGTGTGTTAGGGTTAGGTTTGTTGTTAGGGTTGTGGCTAGGGTTGGGGTTAGGGATGTGTTGGGGTTAGGGTTGGAGTTAGAATTGGGGGGTTTCCACTGTTTAACCCCTTCATGACCTTAGGATTTTCCGTTTTTCCTTGTTCGTTTTTTGCTCACCTCCTTCCCAGAGCCATAACTTTTTTATTTTTCCGTCAATGGTCATGTGAGGGCTTACTTTTTGCGAAACAAGTTGTACTTTTGAACGACATCATTGGTTTTAGCATGTTGTGTACTAGAAAACGGGAAAAAAATTCAGAGTGCGGTGAAATTGCAAAAAAAGTGCAATCCCACAATTGTTTTTTGTTTGGCTTTTTTGCTAGGTTCACTAAATGCTAAAACTGACCTGCCTTTATGATTCTCCAGGTCAGTACGAGTTTATAGACACCTAACATGACTAGGTTATTTTTTATCTAAGTGGTGAAAAAAAATTGCACACTTTGCTAAAAAAAAATAAAAAATTGCGCCATTTTCCGATACCTGTAGCGTCTCCATTTTTCATGATCTGGGGTCGGTTGAGGGCTTATTTTTTGCGTGCCGAGCTGGCATTTTTAATGATACCATTTTGGTGCAGATACGTTCTTTTGATCGCCTGTTATTGCTTTTTAATTCAATGTCGCGGCGACCAAAAAAACTTAATTCTGGCTTTTCTAATTTTTTTCTCGCTACGCTGTTTAGAGATCAGGTTAATCCCTTTTTTTATTGATGGATCGGGCGATTCTGAATGCGGCGATATCAAATATGCGTAGGTTTGATTTTTTTTATTGATTTATTTTGAATGGGGTGAAGGGGCGGTGATTTAAACTTTTATATTTTTTTGTTTTTTTCACATTTTTTTAACTTTTTTTTTTTTTACTTTTGCCATGCTTCAATAGCCTCCATAGGAGGCTAGAAGCTGGCACAACTCGATGACCTCTGCTACATAGCAGCGATCGCTGCTAATCGCTGCTATGCAGCAGAAATGCAGGTGTGCTATGAGCGCCGACCACAGGGTGGCGCTCACAGCTACCGGGGATCAGTAACCATAGAGGTCTCAAAGACCTCTATGGTTACTATACAGAGGCATCGCTGACCCCCGATCATGTGACGGGGGTCAGCGATGCGCTCATTTCCGTCCGGAAGCGCTGGTTTGACAGCGGCATTTAACTAGTTAATAGCGGCGAGTGAATCGCGATTTCACCTGCCGCTATTGCGGGCACATGTCAGCTGTTCAAAACAGCTGACATGTCCCGGCTTTGATGCAGGCTCACCGCCGGAGCCCGCATCAAAGCGGGGGTTCTGACCTCGGATGTACTATCCCGCCCGAGGTCAGGGGTTAAGCACATCAGGGGCTCTCCAAACGCGACATGGTGTCCAATATTAATTCTAGCCAATTTCGCGCCTTCCCTTCATATGGGGTATCGGCTTACTCAGAACAAATTGAGCAACAACTTTTAGGGTCCAATTTCTCCTGTTACCCTTGGGAAAATAAATACTTTGGGGCAAAAAGATCATTTTTGTGAAAATATGATTTTTTATTTTTACGACTCTACATTATAAACTTCTGTGAAGCACTTGGGGTTTCAAAGTGCTCACCACACATCTAGATAAGTTCCTTAGGGGGTCTAGTTTCCAAAATAGTGTGATTTCGGCAGGGGTCCACTGTTTAGGCACATCAGGGACTCTCCAAACGCAACATGGCTTCGATCTCAATTCCAGCCAATTTTACATTGAAAAGTCAAACGCTGCTCCTTCCCTTCCAAACTCTGCCATATGCCTACAAAGTGGTTTACCTGCATATATGGGGTACCAGCGTATTCAGGACAAATTGTACAACAACTTTTTGGGTCCAATTTCTCCTGTTACCCTTGGTAAAATAAAAAAAATTGGATCTGAAGTAAATTCTAAAATTCCTGTAAAGCACCTAAAGGGTTAATAAACTTCTTGAATGTGGTTTTGCACACCTTGAGGGGTGCAGTTTTTTTTTTTTTAGAATGGTGTCACTTTTGGGCATTTTCTATCATATAGACCCCTCAAAGTGACTTCAAATGTGATGTGGTCCCTAAAATAAAATGGTGTTGTAAAAATGAGAAATCGCTGTTTAGCTTTTAACCCTTATAAACTTCCTAAGAAAAAAAAATTTGGTTCCAAAATTGCGCTGATGTAAAGTAGACATGTGGGAGATGTTACTTATTAAGTATTTTATGTGACATATCTTTGTGATTTAAGGACATAAATATGAGATGGAAGTTTGCGCTTTTTTCACAGATAAGCACAAGTCATATCAAAGAAATTCCATCACTACCATGAAGTACTATATGTCACGAGAAAACATTGTCAGAATCACCGGGATCCATGTAAGCATTCCAGAGTTATTACCTCATATAGGGACAGTGGTCAGAATTGTAAAAATTGGCCTGGTCATTAACATGCAAGCCACCCTTGGGGGTAAAGGGGTTAAAAAATATTGTGCAGCCTTGTTGCTGCTTTCTAGTGTATTAAGAATTTGGTAACAACCAATATGTAATTGTAATTCAAATGAGGCCTGTTTCACACGTCAGTGGCTCCGGTACGTGTGGTGACAGTTTTCTCACGTACCGGAGACACTGACTCATGTAGACACATTAAAATCAATGTGTCTCCTCACATGTCAGCATGTTTTCACGGACCGTGTGTCCGTTTGAAAAACATGGAGACATGTCAGTGTTCGTGGGAGCGCACGGATCAATGGGTCCGTGTAAAACACGTACCGCACACGGATGCTGTCCGTTTGCCGTCTGTGTGGCGTGCAGGAGACAGCGCTACAGTAAGCGCTTCCCCCCAGCTTGTGGTGCTGAAGCCGCCATTCATTTCTTCTCTCAGCAGCATTCGCTGGAGAGAAGGAATGAAAAATCAATGTTTTTTTATTTTTTTTGTGGTTAAAATAAACTTTCCGGCAACCAAACCCCCTCCCACTCCCTGTGCGCCCGCCCGCTGGAAACAAAATAGTCACCCAGATCCCTCGTTGCTTCTTCTCAGCGCCGCAGCTTGTCCTGTATGAGCGGTCACGTGGTGCCGCACATTACAGTGATGAATATGCGGCTCCATAGCTCATTGCTATGTGTGAAAAAACGCTGCAAAAACTCTGAAAGAAGTGACATGCTGCAGTTTTCAAAAACTCAGCAGTTTTCCAAATCAGCCAGGAAAAAATCCAATGTGGTGCTGGAGATTTCTGAAATCTCACAGCTTTTGCTGGTACGCAGCTTTTACTTTGCATAATTTTGCTGGTGCGCAGCTTTTACGTTGCATAAAAAAAGCCGCATAAAAACCAAAAACGCAACTTGTGAACATAGCCTAAGAGGTTGCCCATCTTTGTTTTTTTTTTTTTACTCTAGTGCATGTTCTTGGGGCTAAAAATCATTTTTGCGATTAAATTCTTTAATAATGTTGTACCAGTTGGCTTTTACCAACTCTTTGTTTTGCTGCACAATAAACTTTCATGTGGTCCGTGGTCACAAATCAGCTTTGTGGAGCTCAGAACAAAACAGATAAAAGGGTTACAAAATCTCCTGTCAGACTTTTACAATGAGCTCACTGACAGACTCTCAGTTAATTCATTCTGCTGCCAACAATTGACAGTGCAACACTAGAGACTATTAAAGGCAAAGGGTGCAATATTTTTAATGAAATCCAAATGCAGATATAAATATTTTGCCTCACATACATAAATTTAAATAATAATAAAAAAGTCCCCAAATGTGGACAACCTGAAGCACAAGAAGTATAGAAGATACAATAGGACCGCTAGCAGTGAGGACAGTTGTTGATATGAGATGTTGCCTATGTTTTTGAGAACTGGCATAAGTACTACGTAGCCTACAACCTAAAAGAAGTATTAGTGGGGCATGCAGGGTTTCTTAATAGGGGGGAGATGAAGGAAGGGTAATACTGGTAATTTACATATTAAGGGTATGGTGACATGATTTGAGAATACATTTTTATTGAAGGAAATCTGTGGGGAGCAAAACTTCCATTCTAGAGAATTTTTCCATGTAAACTTTCTTTTTGTGCCAAGGTTGCTCTTCTGTATGCCAGCTACTGTCATTTATAATAATATACCTCTGCCATACCGGACTTATCGTGTTGCCATTGGCACACATGCGTGTGGGCATGGTTTTTGGCCTTGTGCAGCCTCCGTTATGTGCGACTGCGACCTTTCAGCTCACCAATATAGAAAAACACAATTTTATAGTATGGTTCTAACAGCATTGGTCTGATGAAAACAATCGATAATTCAATCAATTTCAGATTTTTATTGAAAATAGAAAAAAAGATGAGAATCTTAAAATAATCAATTGTTTAATATTAGACGGTATAACCCTATTCGCACCTGGCAGTAGTGGGGATAGTGAGATATGGCGAGTCAAGACAGGTGCATGTATGCCAAAATATGTCGATATGTTATACATAGACACATATATAAAGCCGATATGAATAGAAATAAATCTTTGCTGACCACATAGGTCCGCTATTGATTTACATGTGCTCTATCCCCTACCTACCGCTGATGAGATTAATACTGTGCTTGTAAATGGCATTTGTGACTCTCAGACTACAAAGATCATAGGCAAAATCAATGTAT
This sequence comes from Ranitomeya variabilis, assembly GCF_051348905.1. NCBI lineage: Eukaryota > Metazoa > Chordata > Amphibia > Anura > Dendrobatidae > Ranitomeya > Ranitomeya variabilis. Next base: position 316,540,971 of record NC_135232.1, on the reverse strand, counting down.
TTTCTGAGAAAATCCCAGCAGCACATTTACATGTCCACATATATAGAAATATAAGAGATCTGCCCCTAATATTTGAGGTGGGGTCTTCTCTCCGAGCAGGTGGGGTGCTTTCTAATACTGGACTCAGATGTGTCTATGTGCCTGTGTGTAAGGTAATAACAGCCCTTTCTTGCCTCTGTCTCATTCCTCTCTGTTGTCATTCAGACTGTGTCCTCATTATCTGCTGATCAATAAATTGAGTCTTCAGCAAGATGTGAGGCATGAAATAAACAGAAACAGAGAAATGGAGGCGGAGGATACAGGTAATACACAGAACGAAGCGGTGCAGAAAAGAAACATAGCCTAGGTGAGATATAGAAGACGGTGAAGAGGGGTGAGAACAGGAATGGGGCAGAGAGAATATTAGGGGATGCAGAATAACAGACCTCATGGTCAGAGGAGCAGAAGAAAACACAGATATTCTATTATTCCAATGTATTGCACAATACTGGCATTTTAATCCTTCCTATAGTAATAGTCAAGTCACAGTGCTTCAGAGATACATATGTAGACCTGTAATTCAGAGGTAGTTGCAGAGTAATCGCAGTCTAACATTGCATGCAGGGTGCTAGCATGTATTGCGCTGGTTTATGGATATGCAGAGTATAGACTGCTGTAGATGGTGGCCTATCATTTGTTCTCTGGACATTAGGGCTAGTGTTTAATCATCTGATACATGGTTGTGTTGGCCTAATATATAACATTGCTGACGATGCTTTAGTTTAGTAGTACCTGGTAATGTTAGCAGTAGATAAAGCTAACAAATTACTTTTCTCCTTATTTCAGATGGAATCCAAACTTCCCCGAGTTCTTTTTTGGAAGCTGCCATCCTAAGGTAGGAGACTATTGTGTGTAAGGTGGCACTAAGCCATGACTTAGCACACACACAGTCATATTACAGGGGCACACAGAAGCATCCACACATGTTCCAAAGCATCATGCATCATTTGTATTCTCCGGACGTTCGCATTAAATTGTTCTCCGAGACATGTGATGATGCACACACACAAAAGGACATACAGGCAAAACTGCTCCTTGTCCGTCCATCAAAATAACTCCCCTAACGTGGAGGACAAAGAGACAGGGCTGGAAAAAAGTAACTGAGGAGGGCATGTGACGGAGGAGAGATGGAAGAGACAAGCAGATTTGTAGAAATATAGTGCATGTGGGGTAATCTGCCGAGATGGGAACGACTGGAGCAAGAAAGCAGGTGAGAGAAGACAAGGATATAGTTCTTAATTCATTTTGACGATGCCTCTATCTATCTATCTATCTATCTATCTATCTGTGTGATATATATATTGAGATATGCATCGTCTATATATATTAAAAGAAATCTATACACACACACATACATAAAGATATATATAAACCAATGTGTGTGAGTGGCTATATATGTGTGTATGTATGTATGTATGTATGTATGTATATATATATATATATATATATATATATATATATATATATATATATTCACATATGTGAATATATATATATATATATATATTCACATATGTGAAAGAGACACTGTGAGAATTAGAGTGCCAGACGATAGGGCAAAGAGAGTGCAGGTGTGAGACAGATTGTCAGAGGAGAAGCCTCAAAGCAGATATTTAGGTGTAAAAGGGGAGGGACAGTGTTAGGATACAGACAGGAAAACTATGTGTAAGAAAGCCAGGGGTAGAGCGAATCAACAGAAAAGTATAGGTAGATGAAAAGCGAGAAGTGAGCAGGCTGAAGAAGAGAGGAGACCGGAGAAAGCAAGCGATGAAGGGAGACATTGAAAGAGACAGTGAGAGAGATTATAAAATGAAAGAGAAAAAAAATCAGCCCAGAGAGAGAGAGACAGAGCAGTGTTGACAGACAGAAATTAATCAATAGGCAGACAGGAAGAGAGACAGGAGAGAGAGGCACTGAAAGAGAGACTGTTTAGAAAAAGAGAGGGAAAAGGAGAGAAAGTGAGAGAGAGAGGCAGTCAGTGAGAGGAGAGAGATAGAGGAGGAGAAGGGGGAGGAAGGGGGGCATCCATTTTTGTGGCGGGGATTTGAGCTGCTTTTGTGTAACTCTCCCTGAGAGATCGCATGCTTGATGAAAGGCCCTTAGAAAATGCAAATTGCAGCACGCATGAAAAGCACAAAGAGGCATCTCGCTGTCCCTGCCATGGGTTTAATTCTTCACCAACCACGTAGCGCTGACGTCGGGAGCAGATAATCTCTTCTCTGCCCGGGAGTGTGAGTATAACACACAGACTTTCCTGCTCGGGGAACACTATTTTATCCATTTATTGTCCGGGATTTTTTACTCTCATTCTGCATAAGGGTCTGGGGAGTGCGGACGAAGTAAGGGATGGGAAGGTATATTTATTTCAAGTGGGGGGGTAATTTTGGCTTGCTTTTTTTTCGGAAATGCTAAAAGAAGGGAGAGGAAAAAATGAATTATTGGTTAAAAAAACTTAGCAGGTGCAGAGGGTACTAGAGAGGAGGGGGAGAGGGAGAGAGAAGGAGAGGGAGGGTATAGGAGACAGAAACAGGAGAGAGAGAAAGAGAGGAAGGGAGGAAAAGAGGAGAGAGGGAAACGGAGAGAGAGAGGGGGCGGAGAAAGGGAGTGAGAGAGAAGGAGAGAAACAGAAAGAGGAATGTGAGATAGTGAGAGACAGGGAGAATACAGAAGGATGCAGAAAGACATCGGACAGACTCTGAAAGAGAGATGGGAGACAAGTGTCAGCATGCAGAATCTCACGTAGACCGATTCTAAGTGTGCTAAAATCCACGGAAGAAACATTAACGGAACAGGGCAACTTTTTTTCCCTTTAAGTGTGTTTTTCTCTCTCTCACTCCTTCTTCGCTGTGCATGGGAAGGGGGGTAGGAAGAGGGGGAATGTGAGAATAAAGGAGGGAGGGTTAGGGGAATGAGAGGGTCTTTGTACTGTGAAGCAGTGGGGGGGTGAAGAGTGTAAGGGAGGGGGAGCCACAGAATAAGGTGAAAGGGTTTTTGGTGAAAGAAAGAGAGGACAGGGTGCAAGAGGGAGGGGAAGGAATGCTGTCTTAACCCTATGATTACTTGATTGAGGAGTAGATCATTTTATAAGTCCCTTAACCCATCTTTCTGACAAGCAGGCACGCAGTCCCTTGCTTGATATACTTTTGGCTGAGAACGGGTTAAGTGGGGTGCAGCAAAGGGTGGGTTTTCACCCCCGCCCCACATATACATGCCCGCCTGTCTGTCTGGGGCCTGGGCAGGGAGGGGGTAGAATGAGGCCTTGTGATTTTCTGTCTCTCGCTCTCTCTGTCTCTATTACATGGCTGAGTGAGTCTGAGTAATGAATGTGTGATGAAATTACACGGGCGCACACATACACACAGGAATATGCAAACGTACATCCAGATATGTGGATATATATATATCTTGTCACTATATACAGAGCTGTCGTTCTGCAGAACACGTATGAGATAGCTGTGAAGAACACAGGTACATGTGAAGCTGGCGAGATCTAGAGGAAATATTCTAGGTTTACTTTCTCATGCTTTCTTAGGGAGATGCACACTACAGAAAAAATAGGCATGGAAAAAAGTTAGAAATCCACTGTGACGACTGCTACTGAAACTCCTAGTAGTAAAAGTTAAGGCTTCTAACCGTAGAATAAAATATAGGGAACCTGCAGTGTTTTATATAGGAAATGAAACCAAAGACAGGCAAGATTATCTTATACCAGGAAAGAAGTGTGTATTTTCTGACGTTTTGCAGTTGTTCCTTTCAGATTGTCTGCTTACAGTATACGTGGTAGAGATGGATTGAGAATAATGCTGCATTGTAAAGTGTTGCATACTGTGTTTCAGGAATAACATTATTCACTGTGGTGAGGAGACATGATCCTCCTACTTCATCTGTGCCCCAGAATGTCTAATGGCGACTGCTTGCACAGTTACAAAGGCACTGGGATATGCAGAATACAATCAGGTACAGACACCAGCTCGGAGCGTTAGAAATAGAAGTTTCTGTGCACAAATGTCAGAATACATGTAAAGGTGCACACAGATATAGACCCACAATGATAGGATGGATATTATGTGTTTATTCTTGGGGATGATGAGAGCCCTGCATGTGACATAATGTAATACAGGAGGACCTCCTGGTGTGAAAATGCTCCATGTCACATATCATTTCTCCAAAGTATCCTGGAGCTCTGAAAATCATAGAAGAGCCAGCCACCCATCTGGTGCATCTAGGGAATGGCAGGTGAAACTGTGCTAACCACATGGTGCATCCCCGTAGGGAACACATGGTGACCACACAGCTGATATTACTGGCCTTGGTGTTCACCAGAGGAAAGCGGCATACACCTGATGACTTATTACACTAATGGCTCTAATGGTAGAGCTGTTTCATCATATAGGGCTGATCTATTCTTCCCCGCCTGGAGCATACTATCACGACCTCTCCTCCGGCAACCTCATATTCACTTAGACTAACCAATGTATTTGGTAATTATCAGCAGACTGTAAACACACCAACATGTTAAATCCTCGAGAGAATATGTAATTGCCCAGACCACACAATAAGCATGCCATCTCTAGCAATCGTACTGAGACCAACAAATAATGGTGTAGAAACCGCTGTGTGTAGTGCTAGCACGGGGTCACTCGTATGACTCACCTGAGCTTTATTCTATAGTTTATAGGTGTGTGTGTGTATGTATATATATATATATATATATATATATATATATATATATATATATACATACAATGTGTATATACAAATGTGCGTGTATGTATGTGCAATAAATAAAAAAAAAATTAATAAATACGTTGGGTTATTACTAAGATTTAACATTTGATAATGTCTATGTGATACAGATAGTTTTGTACATAGAAGCATAATAATTGAAGACTGTGATGTGTGCATTTTCTAGAAAACATTGATATCATACAGCAGGGCATAGATGAAGTCATTGTGTCCTAATTTTTAAATCATTAACTCTAAGGCTACATTCACACATCTGTTTCTGTTATTACATTCATCAAAAATGGATTGTTTTTCTCTTTTGTGTGTCCATTTTGCCTCTGTTTTGATTCTGTTTTTTTTCCATGTCCATTTTTAAAAATTAAGCAGTTAAAGGAATGCAGTCTAATTTTCAGGCCCCATGTTATAGAGCAGGGGGAGCAGAGTAGATTGATATATAGTTTTGTGAGAAAATATTCGGTATAGCTTGTGATTTAATCACTTAAACCTCTGCTTTGGTCCAGTGGGCGATCTTGTTAGTGAGTAGATTGATATATAGTTTTGTGACATTCAGTATAATCTATGTTTTTCATCATTCAATACTCTGAAATTTTCGGTCCAGTGGGCCGTCCTATCAGTGTTTGACAACTTTCTACAGGTGCTTCTCACAAAATTAGAATATCATCAAAAAGTTAATTTATTTCAGTTCTTCAATACAAAAAGTGAAACTCATATTATATAGAGTCATTACAGAGTGATCTATTTCAATTGTTTATTTCTGTTAATGTTGATGATGATGGCTTACAGTCAATGAAAACCCAAAAGTCATTATCTCAGTAAATTAGAATACTTTAATAACCAGCTTTAAAAAATTATTTTAACATCCAAAATGTTGGCCTACTGAAATGTTTGTTCAGTAAATGCACTCAATACATGGTTGGGGCTCCTTTTGCATCAATTACTGCATCAATGCAGCGTGGCATGGAGGCAATCAGCCTGTGGTACTGCTGAGGTGTTATGGAAGCCCAGGTTGCTTTGATATCAGCCTTCAGCTCATCTGCATTGTTGGGTCTGGTGTCTCCCATCTTCCTCTTGACAATACTCCATAGATTATCTATGGGGTCAAGGTTAGGCGAGTTTGCTGGCCAATCAAGCACAGTGATTCTGTTGTTTTTAAACCAGGTATTGGTACTTTTGGCAGTGTGGACAGGTGCCAAGTCCTGCTGGAGAATGAAATTTCCATCTCCAAAAAGTTTGTCCGCAGAGGGAAGCATGAAGTGCTCTAAAATCTCCTGGTAGACAGCTGTGCTGACTTTGGTCTTGATAAAACACAGTGGACCTACACCAGCAGATGACATGGCTCCCCAAACCAGCACTGTTTGTGGAAACTTCACACTAGACCTCAAACAGCTTGGATTATGTGCCTCTCCACTCTTCCTCCAGACTCTGGGACCTTGATTTCCAAATGAAATGTAAAATTGCCTTTCATATGAAAACAGCACCTAGGACCACTGAGCAACAGTCCAGTTTTTTACTCCTTGGCCCAGGTAAGACGCTTCTGACATTGTCTATTAGTCATGAGTGACTTGACACAAGGAATGTGACACTTGTAGCCCATGTCCTGGATACGTCTGTGTGTGATGACTCTTGAAATGCCTCCAGCACCAGTCCACTGCTTGTGAATCTCCCCAAAAAATTTGAATGATCTTTTCTTAACAGTCCTTTCAAGGTTATCCCGGATGCTTGTGCACCTTTTTCTACCACACTTTTTCCTTCCAATCAACTTTCCATTAATATGCTTGGATACAGCACACTGTGAACAGCCAGATTCTTTAGCAATGACCTTTTGTGGCTTACACTCCTTGTGGAGTGTGTCAATGACTGCCTTCTGGACATGTGTCACGTCAGCAGTCTTCCCCATGATTGTGGAGCCTAATGAAACAGACTAAGGGGCCTTTTTAAATGCTTTGGAAGCCTTTGCAGGTGTTTTTTAATGATTCTAATTTACTGAGATATTGACTTTTGGGTTTTTACTGGCTGTAAGCCATAATTATCAACATTAACAGAAATAAACACTTGAAATAGATCACTCAGTTTGTAATGACTCCATATAATATGAGTTTCACTTTTTGTATTGAAGAACTGAAACAAATTAACTTTTTGATGATATTCTAATTTTGCGAGAAGCACGTGTAGAAAGTTGTCAAACACTGATAGGACGAGTATTGAATGATGAAAAAGATTATACTGAATCGCACAAAACTATATATCAATCTACTCCACTTTCCCTGGTCTACAAATGGTGCGCGCAGACTGGAATTCATTTTCTTGGTGACTGGTTCCCTTTAAACTGTCAACTTTTTTCCCCATTGACAAGGAGCACTGGATGAGTTACAAATTGATGGAGAATGGATGTTCTTGTTTTTATATTAGTTCTTGGTGGATGCCCTTAGATTTGAATGGCCGATTTTGATCAGCAAAAATGGATGAGTCTAGGACATGCACTGAGTGTAACGGAATGGACATTCGCATTTGCTTATATATAACAGATGTGTGAATTGTTTCATTGAAATCTATGGGTGACACAGATGAGAAAAATAGATGCGTGAATGTAGTCTGCACACTGTCCATATGATTCATTTGTATAATCACACCAGCTCTGTTTAATAAAGTCGTATGACTGGGTAGTTAAATAAGGCCATGTTCACATAGCTTTTTTTGGGCTCTGTTTAACATACTGTATGCATGGGGAAATCTTCCTGACTGTAAATGGAGAATGTAACAAGTGCCTAAGATGCATCTGTCACCCATCTATATATATAATTGTCTAAGGGTTTTTCCGTCTGTCTGTCTGTCTGTCTGTCTGTCTGTCTGTCTGTCCTGGAAATCACTCCATATAAGGTATGGTCTACAAACAGGATACCTTATATGGAGTGGTCGGCGGTTTGTAGACCATACCTTATATGGAGTGGTCGGCGGTTTGTAGACCATACCTTATATGGAGTGGTCGGCGGTTTGTAGACCATACCTTATATGGAGTGGTCGGCGGTTTGTAGACCATACCTTATATGGAGTGGTCGGCGGTTTGTAGACCATACCTTATATGGAGTGGTCGACGGTTTGTCGGGCGGCCTCGACCAATCAGAGATGGGCACAGCATGGCGACGATGATGTCATAATGGTTGCCATGGCGACGATGATGTCATAAAGGTTGCCTCGACCAATCAGCGACGGGCACAGTCTGCCGCGAATCACATACTACGGGGACATGCATATTCTAGAATTCTGTCTGTCTGTCTGTCTGTCTGTCTGTCTGTCTGTCTTTCTGTCCTGGAAATCCCGCGTCTCTGATTGGTCGAGGCCGCCAGGCGACGGGCACAGCATGGCGACGATGATGTCATAAAGGCCAGGCCTCGACCAATCAGCGACGGACACAGCATGGCGATGATGATGTCATAAAGGTTGCCTCGACCAATCAGCGACGAGCAGTCTGCCACGAATTCTGGAATCATCATTGTCCATATACTACGGGGACATGCATATTCTAGAATACCCGATGCGTTAGAATCGGGCCACAATCTAGTACACTATAATAGTATGTGGAACAGAAAGATCAGCGGATGGCATTATAGCCTGTGGATCACGGATGCCACTGTTGGGCATATATCACAGGTATCCATCACCCATAGGCTTGAATTGTATCCGTTTGCCTGTGATAGATTCTTCATGGTGACATCCATCCACAGGCCGCCATGTTAAGAAATGTATTTGGTTTTTACTGGACTCAACAGGAGTCTACTACACCCATCGGGCACTCGTACCACAAACACAAAATGGGTTAAATACATAATTGTGCTTTATTCCTCCAATGCTCAAGTTTGTCCAGCTCAAGTGCTGGTGAGCGGGGAGCAATTCACAAATACATACAGTTACTTAAAAGGAGTCGTCCAAATTAAGAAAAAATAGCCACAAAGCAGGAAATGTTGTAAAAGAAAAAATTCTTATACTCACCTGGTAATTTCCCATTTGCACCAGTGCTGTCGCTCTGGTGTCCTGCTGGTCTTTGTGAACTGTTCTGCAGTGATGAAATGTCAGCCATGCACATGTGACTGCTGCAGCCAATCACTAGCCTATTTGGGCACACCTGAATTGCGCCTCCCTTACCACTGAAGTCATTGATTGGCTGCAGTGTTCACATGCCCGTGTTGGCACAGCAACACTGCAGAAAAAAGATCACATAGACCACCAGAATGGGGACCGGACACCCAGCTTTCGAGGAGCTGTATATGAACTGCTGAGCTGGGCAGTTCATATACAGTCCCTCCAAAGCTGGGTGTCCGGTTGGGACCTGGTTACTCTCTTCCACTGTTCACTCTAGGTAGGTTTCAACATTAGAGAGTGTAGGTACTGTCCCAATTGGGTATAGCTTGTCGCGGTGGAACAGCTTTATGCTTTTTTGATCAAAAACAGTGTTTACTAAATACCCTATGTTATTTAATGCACTTGCTTTATTACTTATTTATTTTCATTAGGGTATATGCACACATTGTCTTTTCTTAGGTTTTGTTTGTTTCCATGGCCAGTGTGAACATGCTTTTACATCATGCATGTTTTCAAGTTGTACTGCGGCTCAGTTTTCTGTTTTTCTCCAATTTACAGTCAATGGGGAGGTGAACAGATTTACAGCCATAAAAAGGCACTGCCGATATACATATACACACATACAAAGAAATAGTCATCGTATGCCTGATGTAAGATGAAATATTGAATAAATCGGCAAATGGTGAACATAGAATTGTGAAAAATCAGACCAATGTCCCACATCACTGCAAGGCTTCCAGTAATAATTCATAGGGTCACTGTATTATTAGCCCTGAAGGTCTGGAGGATAGGTCTGTAGTTCTGCTCAATAAATCAAAGACACAATGCTTCATTATTTCCACTGTTAGCATAGAATAAGGGGAATGAGGTAATGGGCAGAAAGTGAAGACCGTGTGACACATGGTTACAATGAAGGGTGATTCGTGGCACAAATAGTTATTACACACTAGTATCTAACTTGAGGCTGGATTTGTTGCAGACCTTTTTGAACAGTAGATATTTTAAGGTGGTGTTGGGGGGAAATATGGCGGTATGCAATAAAAATATAGGAAAAAGGAGGGTCTTTGGTTTACCTGACTTTGCATAACAGGATGATAGCACAAGTGAAGCATGCATTTGTGCATGCATTATGTTCCCGTGGGACCTGTCTGCTGTGGGGAATCTAGAACAGCAAAAAACACTAGTTTTTGTTTTGGAAACCCTGCAGTACATTTCACCCCTTGCATTGCAATGGCAAAATCCGCTGTGATATCTGCATCATATGCTGACACGCCATAGATTTCAAATCTGCAATCTGATCGATTTATGCTGTGGATTTCCTCGGTTATTTCTGTGCTGTATGGCGATGGAGGGCTTACTTGCACTTAGCTGATTTTAGAAACTCAGCTTCAATTCTGCCATCTGTGAATTTACCCTTAGCCTGTACAGAGGCATCATATGGCACTGCACCTGTAGGAGCAGAGCTCTGTGCATACAACGTCCAATGGAACATGGCAAATTTAGCTTTTTGGGAAAACTGACAGAAAAAATGCTTTTTCCACCACTGTATGAAATCAGTATTTATGAAGCCTCAGTAAAAGCCTCATGGTCTGCATGACCTACAGTACATCCTGTCAGGGCTAAACTCCAGGGCAGGAGACATATTTGCTCAGTTTAATTTTTGTCAACACATGGCAAGATCCCAAACAAGAGCATGTCCATATAGTTTACTGTATCAAAGCCAGTGTGATTGTAACCATAAATAGAGTACAGGTTTTTATGGACGCATTATTAAAATATTTTACAGTCAAACATTAGATGAAAGTCACCTGAACCCGCCATTTTCTGTGGAGTCAGCCAAACATATGGAGACCTCCCAACTCTCCCCAACAAATGCCAAAGGATTGTGGGTTGTAATTTCAGTGGCTGATCCTTTTAGTTTCAGGGAAGAAGAGTCTGGCAGCGTTTTTCTCCTCTCTCCCATTTGAAAAGACAAGAACGCTCTGCCTAGCCAAGCTCTTATATGTATTGGGAGCTTCAGGGTGGTAGCTGTCTGCCAACCAAACATTTGTCTGACATCTATCTTGTGTATTGCCAGCTTTAGATATGTGGAGTTCTTACCCCGGTTGTACACAGACACATGATCTGCTCTTCCCATCACTTTCATGGAGTGGGAACGGACTTGCAAGATGTATGCTCAACTAGCAATCTTTGAGGTTCCCAGCAGCTGGACTCCCACTGATCTAATTTTTATCACCTACACAGTGTACAGGGAATGCATATTTTTCACTGAAATACCCCTTTAAACTATAAATGTTTCTGTACAGACTAATAAATACCATAAAGATCCTGCTAGAGTTCCTCCTGGTAAGAAATACATCAACAAAATCCAGTGAGAATTCCATGTAGAGTGTTTTTTCTCACATATAAAATATAACACAAACCAAAATAAAATTCAGTCACCACTCCTTACTCCAAACTACCCAACCCCAGACGTCTCGTCACTATAGCTTGGAATGTATGGACAATGAGAACAAGGGGGGATTTACCTAAAACTGAATTTCCTGTTTTGAATGAAGCCCATTATAAACTCCTTCTTGACCAGGACTCGGTGATACTACTGAAATGATAATTTTTACAGGGGAATAATTGTTTTATTGCTGCATTTTACATTTACAGCTGTGTCTCAAATTTACTGATGAAAGATCAGTACAACCATAGCAAACAGGCCATCATTTTAAAATTTGTACAGTACATTCATCTTTATTAGAGTATATGTCATGAAAATACAAGCTTAGAAATAAGGAAAATCACACCCAGAAGCGGAGGCAATTAGGTCTGCATATTATACATTGCAGCAGTGAACATTAAGGGTACGTTCACACAGGACTTTTTTGCTGCTTTTTTTTGCTGCTTTTTTTTATGCTAATTTTCAGCTGCTTTTTACAGTACCAGTAAAGCCTATGAGATTTCAGAAATCTCATGCACACACGTTGGTTTTTTGTTTGATCAGTTTTTTCTGCTTTGCTGCTTTTTTTGGACATAGGGCATGTCACTTCTTTCAGCGTTTTTGCAGCGTTTTTGCAGCGTTTTTTCACCCATTGACTTGAATGGGTGATGAAAAAAACGCTGCAAAAACGCTGAAAAAACGCATGTAGCATTATTTGCTGCTTTTTTTGTGCAGAAAATCATGGCCAGCAGGAAGGGATCTCACAGCCAAGAGCTTAGGGGTGTGGTTAGAGCCATTGTGAGCCATTGTGAGGTGTGAAGAGCCATTGTGAGGTGTCCTGATTGTGATCTATTGTGAGGGAGTTCCTGGTAGTGAGGTGTGAAGAGCCATTGTGAGCCATTGTCAGGTGTGAAGAGCCATTGTGAGGTGTCCTGATTGTGATCTATTGTGAGGGAGTTCCTGGTAGTGAGGTGTGAAGAGCCATTGTGAGCCATTGTGAGGTGTGAAGAGCCATTGTGAGGTGTCCTGATTGTGATCTATTGTGAGGGAGTTCCTGGTAGTAAGGTGTAAAGAGCCATTATGAGGTGTCCTAGCAGCTGAAAATTGGCATAAAAAAAGCAGCAAAAATCTGCAGCAAAAAAGTCCTGTGTGAACATACCCAAAAAACGCACCAAAAACGCACCAAAAAAACGCACCTAAATTAGCATAAAAAAAAGCAGCAAAAAAAAGCAGCAAAAAAGTCCTGTGTGAACGTACCCTAATAGGGAAAACTTAACACTCACTGCAAGAAGGTAACGGACCCACAGAAGAAGCTGCTGTGAAAGGTTCACTAAGGAGATGGGAGATTAACTATAGTGCCTTGCGAAAGTATTCGGCCCCCTGGAACTTTTAAACCTTTTCCCACATATCATGCTTCAAACATAAAGATACCAAATGTAAATTTTTGGTGAAGAATCAACAACAAGCGGAACTTGGCACTGTATTGTAGTCTGTAAAACATTGCTTATTTCATGGAGGTTTCTTGGTATTTCTAATATCGTTTCCTATGGTTTCCTGCATTTTTATATATCTTGCAATAATTGGGTCAGTACCTCCTTGCTATACATGTTTTGGTTATGTAGGGTTCCCTTGTACTGTTCACTGATGCAATGTATGACATCCATATCCATTGGCCTCCTCTTGTGTATGTGATGCTCCTTTTGTTCCAGCTAATATATCCTAATCTATTGAATCGATTATTTAGTCTGTAGGTTTGTTTTGGTCAGTTATTTATTTCTTGGCTAATTTCATATAGTTTTGCAATTGTGCTTTACTTGTAAATGTTGAATGGACATTCTCTAGTTCCACTAAGTATGTACAATCGCTGCCTTTTTTAGGCAGGTCCACTCTGAAACTCACCTGAAAAAGCGCCCAGAAAATGCTCAGAAGAATGAACATAGACATTTCTATGTAAAAACGACCTGTTGTTCATGCGTTCAGCCTTTTGGGCGTCTTTTAACCTCTTAAGGTTTCCAAAGACACCAAATGGTTATAGGAAGTGAGATGACCATTCTTCAGGCGCTTTCTTCTCTAAAGTTGCTCTATGCTATTACAAGGCAATAGGAAAGCTAAAAAGACGACCAGAAAACTCCTGCACATCTTTTTTTAGCATTGTACAAGTATTTATGCTTCAAAAAACGCTTGTGGTTTCTTCATTGCTGAGTGGGGTAAAAAAAAAGTCCAAAAAAATTCTCGTGCAAAAGGACACTACAGAAAACTATAAAAAATTTCCAGTAACCAAAACCACTGAAAAAGCATTGAGGAAACGGCAAAAATCACAAAAAAATACGTTTTCATGAAAAGCTGGCATTTCCTAAAGCATCTCCCTCTTGAAAAACTTTGATTTGCGCAATCAATAAGGGATGCACAAATCTAGTTTCTTTACGTAATGTCAATAACAACTAACTGAAAATAATGCTGTGACTCTCCCATGTATAGAGATACCAAAATGTGCACTTTATCCAATGTCTGATGTAGTTGCTGACAAACAAAGGGCTCATTGTAATTCTCAGTCTTTGTAGGCATCCATTAGATCATATGCAGCATCTGCACAGGAGTATGGGGCACCCATGTACAATAGTTGTTGGTATAGGCATCGCAGCAGATAGGACTAGGGTGGATCTGTAATGTACATTCTCGTGTGATACAGATGTGTTATCGCATCAGCACCTGACACCCGAGCAAGTTGCATGTGTGTTACACAAGATTGTTGATGATGGTGTGCAGGGGATGGGAGGTATGTTCTACTTTTTTAACTACCGTAGTTATTTATTTTTTGGGCTGTTTTTTTGTGAACACTTTTTATTTGTCCAAATTTTCTGTACAGTATTTGTACATATTTTTGAAATAGTTTTTCCTTTGATTAGTGATCTAGATGATTCCTTTGCATTTCTTAATTTACAGACTATGCATCATATCATTCGAATGCAAGAAACAAACCATGTTGTCCTGCACCCCTCTGTGTTATGTTACACTTAGGGTACTGTCACACAGTGGCACTTTTGTCGCTACGACGGTACGATCCGTGACGTTCCAGCGATATCCATACGATATCGCTGTGTCTGACACGCAGCAGCGATCAAGGACCCTGCTGAGAATCGTACGTCGTAGCAGATCGTTTGGAACTTTCTTTCGTCGCTGGATCTCCCGCTGTCATCGCTGGATCGTTGTGTGTGACAGCGATCCAGCGATGCGTTCGCTTGTAACCAGGGTAAACATCGGGTTACTAAGCGCAGGGCCGCGCTTAGTAACCCGATGTTTACCGTGGTTACCAGCGTAAAAGTAAAAAAAAACAAACAGTACATACTTACATTCCGGTGTCTGTCCCCCGGCGTTCTGCTTCTCTGCACTGTGAGCGCCGGCCAGCCGGAAAGCGAGCACAGCGGTGACGTCACCGCTGTGCTTTCCGGCTGGCACAGACACAGTGGAGAGAAGCAGAACGCCGGGGGACAGACACCGGAATGTAAGTATGTACTGTTTTGGTTTTTTTTTACTATTACGCTGGTAACCACGGTAAACATCGGGTTACTAAGCGCGGCCCTGCGCTTAGTAACCCGATGTTTACCCTGGTTACCCGGGGCCCTCGGCATCGTTGGTCGCTGGAGAGCTGACTGTGTGACAGCTCCCCAGCGACCACACAACCACTTACCAACGATCACGGCCAGGTCGTATCGCTGGTCGTGATCGTTGGTAAATCGTTTAGTGTGACAGTACCCTTAAGGTGCATTTACACTAGCTGGGTATCACAAACCAACGATTCTTGATAATCGGCAAGTCTAAAGAGGCTGTCAATCAAAATACTCGTTCGTAGGGTGAAATGATTTATAAGCTTCATTAAAAATAATTGTTCTTAGCTGTACATTGTCCTGTGTAAACAGATCAAGTGCTGCTGAGAAGGATGAATGTCAATACACACAGAGAGTTCTATTACTGGTCTTCTGTACATATTGGAAGAGCTGTCAACTTGTCTAACCAGGCTGTTAAATGACCGCATGTCAGCAAACATATAGCCAGTCAGTGGTTCTTCTACAGCCACCTTTGGCTAGTGTAAATGAGTCCTTAAAGAAGGGCTGTGGAGTTGGTAAGCCAAACTTCCGACTCAATTTCCCTGAATCCCGACTTCATGACTCCGACTCCACAGCACTTCCTCACTACTGAGCATGTACATAAAGTGCGGCACAGATTCATCTCACCTAAACTTCCGACCTCACAGCACTGGTCACTACTGAGCATGTATATAAAGTACAGCACAGATTCATCTCACCTAAACCTCCGACTCCACAGCACTGGTCACTACTGAGCATGTACATAAAGTGCAGCACAGATTCATCTCACCTAAACCTCCAGCTCCACAGCACTGGTCACTACGGAGCATGTACATAAAGTGCGGCACAGATTCATCTCACCTAAACCTCCGACCCCACAGCACTGGTCACTACTGAGCATGTACATAAAGTACAGCACAGATTCATCTCACCTAAACCTCCAGCTCCACAGCACTGGTCACTACTGAGCATGTACATAAAGTGCAACACGGATTAATCTAATCTAAAAGCCGAGACCCTTAGATCAGGAATAGAACAGAACAGACATTTATAGGATATTTCATAACTTTCCTAAATTCTTATGAAAAAATTTACAGCACATTCTGTATTGAACTACTGTACCCAATTATATATTTTACCCACTCCACAGCCCTACCTTAAATGACACAAGATATATGTATAGACATACGGTAGTTTATGTCTCTTAGTTCTTTACAAATCTTCGAGCACAAGGTGCCGAAATAATATGTACTTGTGTATGCTGACATGCAAATACTGTATGTACACTAGTCAGTGAGGCCTCGCTTGGTGACTCCAGTGATTTTGAGAATGGGTGCCTTATCCGAATCAAGTGAGGGTCAAGCATGCTAACCTTCTCTCCATTTATTGTCTATGGGACTGCCTGAAATAGTGAAGCACTGTACTCGGCCAGTCGCGTAGTAAATAAATAGAGTGGAGGTTCGCTTACTTGACCTCCGTGGATTGCTGGCAGTCCCAAGGACTTGGCCCCCCTGCAGTCAGTAAGCTATACCTTGTCCTATATAGAGGGGATAAATCTTGTGAAAGACCCTTTAATACTGGCGGTTTGCACATCACTAGCTTACTTATACCTAGAACCAATGCTGTGACAGTGTGAATCAAGTTGCTGTTATCATAAGAATGATTGAATGTTACCTCCTACTCACCATGTGGATCTGTCGTTATATAATCTTGGTTGATTTTTTTGTATAATATTTGTTCATTAAACTTCGCTTTTATGGTAAATGGGAGCTTCATACAGAGATGAAGCATGAGGATCCTGGGCTTTTCCTAGGCCACAAAGCAGTATTTGTTAGGCATTATCAAGAGAGCAACAGTAAGGCCACGTTCATACTATCAGTATTTGGTCAGTACACTCACCGGCCACTTTATTAGGTACACCATGCTAGTAACGGGTTGGACCCCCTTTTGCCTTCCGAACTGCCTCAATTCTTCGTGGCATAGATTCAACAAGGTGCTGGAAGCATTCCTCAGAGATTTTGGTCCATATTGACATGATGGCATCACACAGTTGCCGCAGATTTGTCGGCTGCACATCCCAAAGATGCTCCATACAAGGCAGGATGGATCCATGCTTTCATGTTGTTTACGCCAAATTCTGACCCTACCATCCGAATGTCGCAGCAGAAATCGAGACTCATCAGACCAAGCAACGTTTTTCCAATCTTCTACTGTCCAATTTCGATGAGCTTGTACAAATTGTAGCCTCAGTTTCCTGTTCTTAGCTGAAAGGAGTGGTACCCGGTGTGGTCTTCTGCTGCTGTAGCCCATCTGCCTCAAAGTTCGACGCACTGTGCGTTCAGAGATGCTCTTAGGCCTACCTTGGTTGTAACGGGTGGTGATTTGAGTCACTGTTGCCTTTCTATCAGCTCGAACCAGTCTGCCCATTCTCCTCTGACCTCTGGCATCAACAAGGCATTTCCGCCCACAGAACTGCCGCTCACTGGATTTTTTTTCTTTTTCGGACCATTCTCTGTAAACCCTAGAGATGGTTGTGCGTGAAAATCCCAGTAGATCAGCAGTTTCTGAAATACTCAGACCAGCCCTTCTGGCACCAACAACCATGCCACGTTCAAAGGCACTCAAATCACCTTTCTTCCCCATACTGATGCTCGGTGTGAACTGCAGGAGATTGTCTTGACCATGTCTACATGCCTAAATGCACTGAGTTGCCGCCATGTGATTGGCTGATTAGAAATTAAGTGTTAACAAGAAGTTGGACAGGTGTACCTAATAAAGTGGCCAGTGAGTGTATATTACATCAGTATATGTGAGCAAAAACCAGGAGTGGAACAATCAGAGGAAAGTATAATAGAAACACGTCACCACTTCTGTATTTATCACCCACTCCTGGTTTTGGCTCACAAATATTGAGGTAAAATACTGACTAAATACAGAATGTGTGAACATGGCTGAAAACATCAGAACATTTGTATTTTGGAGCCATTTCTGGTTTTGGTTTTGGGTTATAATACTGATACAAAATATTGATCAAAATACTGGTAATGGAAAGTGACACAACAGACATCAACCTTTGATCTGTCATGTATTTCTGGCTGTGTAAGAGCTACATATAATACATAATAGTGAGAGAGTCTAGTAAAGCATGATTACATTAGTAGTAGTCAGAATTATAAAGCATTGCCCTTACATGTTAGGGTTAGAGGTGGATATTTCTAAATTGCTAGATAATTGATTTGTTAGATCTGCATAAAACCAACTATACAGGAAAAATACCAATCAGATACCATTTTATATTTTTCCAATAGAGCTTATCAAGTAAAAAATAATCTGATAGTATTATTATTATTATTGTCTCTAGAGATCCAAGAACATCCTACTACATAACCTATAATAAGAGGTTAGCAAAAGGAAAATTGGAGCTCACTAATGTTTGTCAGGTCCTCAATATAAACTTCTAATATGTCCATAGATTGATTCTCCAGATGTAGCTCAAAAAGACCCTTGTTTTTTTCCCAATCCACTGTATTGAAAAGTGCAGTTATGTATGCTTTTCAATACAGCTGCATTAAAAAAATAGTATTCTTCAGTGGGTTTAATGGTAGATTTATGCAGCTGTATAGATAGGCGTAGGGTTGCATTTGTCTAAGGCATTTAATCACAAGAAAAACGGGACGATTTATTAACGTTTGTGCGTCAGAATTCTGGCATAAAACAGCTTAATAAGTCACAAAAGTTTTGCACAATTCAGGAGTTGTGCAAATTTATCGAGACATTTTGGATTTACATGCTAATATGGGCGTAGCTTGGGGGACACGACTAATTTATGAAAAGTTACGGCGCATTAGTGACGTAACTTCTCCCATAAATATACTCCAGTCCTTGACTGGAGTACATTTTTGGCATTGGTGCATTCCAGATAACAGATGTTCGTAATTCATTAAGTATCGTATGCCTCTTAGTCAATTGGGTGCATCGTACTCCAGTGAGCCACTGCCTACTCCAGTTTTAATTAATTGACCTCTAGGTGTTTGATTTCTATGGTTTTACATATCAAGACATAAAACAAACCATCTGGGCCTTGGAAGGACTTTTTCAATTATGTAAATACAACCTAAGATGAATAACAAAAAACACCTTGTCATTATTTATTTACCTAAAACTAGGCAAAAATGCAGAAACTGTGTGAAAAATGAAGTACATTCTTGCTGTTTCCATAGGAAGTAGGAGGGTGAATAGCACAAGGCACTGCTAATCAAATGTCGTGGATTGAAGAGGTTGTCTCAACTTCTTTTCTTCAGGAGTGGACCGCTCCTGACCCCAGCTTTCCTGCTTTGCAGCGGGCAGTGCACTCATGCAGATTGACAGTTCGGACCAGTGGCACAGGCCGGTTATAGACCGCTCGTGCCGGCGATTCAGCTGCCTCTGCTGATGGTCACATTGACAGAGCAGTGGCTACCTTCCTGTTCGTGCTTAGGCATATTTTTTGCTTTTCCCAAAGTTCCGGATATCCCCCTTTTAAAAGCGGTACTAACTCCTTATGTAGGTAACCGCCTCTCTGGGATTGCAGGGTGGCCGGTAACCTAGGCAACCTAAAGATCCTGCCGTTCTTGAGAAGGGAGAGAATTTTTAATTTGAATTATATTGCATATTTGCTTCTTTTAACAATCCCTTTGAGATTGAGAAAACCCCTTCAATTGTTCATCAGCAAGTGTGACCACCCCTATAAAAGTGAAAGCTTGGGAACATTGTGTCTGGAGCATTTATTTCTGTGATAATGTGTTAATAAATAAAGACACAGGGTAATTTATTATGTGTTGTTCATCTGAGCTAGTATATACCTAATTTTACCGCCAGCTAAGGATCAGATTTATTTTCTTGTGTACTGATGCCTACATAGCAATAGAATTCAGGGAGTATCATTAATTTTTCTCATGACTCTATGTTTGCTGATATGTTTTGAACAGTGCTGCCAAGTATAGTGCCTAGACCCAATGTGACTGTAGGCTTATATAGTGACAGTGTGCGCACCTGAACAGGTGAGTCATGTATCAGGTTGTGAAGTTTAATTCACAGTTTATTGACATATATTTATTTACCTAATCACACCCCATAGGTCAGTGCTATGTCAGGCAATGGACATGCTGCCACATGGCATACACACCCAATAAGGTTTCAAAAACCAGATTAGCATTTCTGGAGTAAGATGAAATAAATGGGAATTACGTTTAGATTTGAGTTGTAAGTACAATATTTTAATTTGAAAAAATATATTGACAAGACCAGTAATCCTATAGTATTGCATTACTGTGCAGGTGCATGTATATGGTGGCCAATATATAGACATATACTGTATACACAAACACTATGCAACAGCACTTTACTGTTAATATATATAAATTCTGCTAGTGCTATACATATAATAAGTGATGTATATATTCTTCATCAAAATTGTGTAAGGCATCCACCAGCGACAAGGTGACCTCATTGGATGGACCCCTACAGTATTGACTCTCCTCTATATGTGCCTCATCAGGCTTCAAAGGAACTGGGGAAGACAGAATCCAGCTTAGGCTAGAAGCACACAGCGTCAGTGCACTTAGCCTACAGAATTCGTCAGCCAAAAAGTGTGTTCTTTCAGCCTGTGTAGTAGCCTATACGGAGGGATACTACTTTTATTATTAACATCATATTCCACAGCGCTTTACAGACATTATCATGACTGTCACCACTGGTGCTCACAATCTGAATTCTAAATCATTATGTCTTTTATCATGTAGGAGGAAACCGGTATACCCGGAGGGAACCCACACACTACAAAGAAACATGTACCATTTTGTCTATGTTTCTTTTCCACGGGTCCCTATGGTGGACAGATTCCTCAGCATCCATCCTGACAGTGGCTATATTCGGGTGCATACTCCCTGAGCGTATGAGTCTTAGAATGGCCAAAAAACAGAAAGTATGCCCAGCCTTATAGTGGTGCACTGCCCAGGCGGGAGGGCACACCTCCCAATGTACAATCGCCTCCAAAAAATGGAATGTTTTAATTTTATATGTAGAATATCTATTTCTGCTCTTATTATGCACATTATAAAACTTGCTGATTATTTTTTTTTTTAGGCAGGTAACTCTTATCATAGGGAAATTGCGTTTGAATAGTGATTACAAGTATGCAAATATGTGTATAGTGATTTCTATCCACACATCTGTCTTAAACATTAAACAGATTTGATAATTAGCACCCAACGGTCCTATGTTAAAAAGGCCTGTCTGCTTTGCCTTTCACATAGAAGTCAGAGATTCTCATGTTGGTCGAGCCCTTGTGTGATGCAACTCTCATATGCCACCCAACTGACTGTAGGTTTATTTATGGGATAGGACACTGACCAGTGTTATTCAGTGAGTCAGTGCTGATGACTGATTTTTTTCACTGACAGAATCTATCTGTGAAAAAAAATCGCAGCATGTAGCAATTTCACTCTGAAATCAGATGGATGTGAAAAAAAAAATCGGATGCCATACGTACCATCATTATGGCATCTGATTTTTATGGATACATTACAATTCTGTAGCATAGGAAACTGTAAATGGTTCTGTAAATGATTAATAGCTGCTGAGTAAAAAAAAAAAACAGATTGCACATGGATAGCAAAGGGGTGACAAGTGAGAAAAAAAATCGTACCACTTTTCTGGATTAAAATCGTACCAATTTTTTTTATACTGTCGTGTGATCCTAGCCTTAGATGGAGAACCTGATTATAGTTTGTATTCTGTAACAATGCTGTTTGATTTTTATTGTTCCTTATTGGCACACTGCTGTCTAGAATACGAACTATCTCCTTTTATACCCTCTCCAATTGAAAGAATAGGCAATCTGGCTAGCCAAGGTAACAGGCAGCAGCCATGTATAGTAAGAGATTAAATGGTCTTCTCAATTGAAGTCTTTTGCTTACCGTAATTCCTGTAACCTGAAAGGAAAGAACCTTGTACATACTCAGTACATGCTCAGTTATCTCTAAATTTGTTTTCCTCCTGCCAATGTCCATAGTTCAACTCTTTTATAAGAGTCAGAGACCTCCATTCTTCCAATAGGCCAGGAATCCAGAGTTAGAATTCTCCCTCCTTCAAATCTTATTTCCACCTTGCGTAAATCTGATATACACCCACAGCAACTCTCATAACTCTGGTAACAGTGATGGCATTTTAATATCAAATCTTTCCAAGACATGCAAAACTTTACAGAGTTATTTTGTGTAGATGTCACATGTAACTACTTAACAATCTAATTAGTTACTGACTAAGAGGGAGTTGGATATTTTTATATGTAATATAAGTATTAAAACATTAATAATTTTACTTGATTATTAACAGGTGTCTTGTTTTTTTGTTTCTTTAGGAGAATAATCAACACCCCTGGAGAGACCCTTTGAGAAATCCTAGCAATGGACTCTGTTCCACCTCTTCTTACTCAAACACTGCCACCTTCACAATCCCCTCCTCTTTCTCATATGAACCCTTCTTCTCCTTCTCCATCTGTTTCTCAACAAATCAATATTTCTCTTGCATCATCTCAATCTGCATCCTCTCCAACACCATTATCTCCTATTCACATCTCACCCTTTCCAGGGTCTCCTCCATCACCTCCTAGTGCTTTAATCCATCATGTTACTACTCTGCCTCTCTCCTCCCAGTATTCACCTTCTAAATCTTCACCTTTAACGTGCATTAGCACTCCTGCAACTTCCCTTCCTCTCACTTCTCCCCCAGTTTCCCCTGCCCCTGTCTCTCTCTGCCCTCCACATGAGTGTCTTTCTCCTCAAAGTGTAACTTTGTGTCCCCTTCCTGTAGCTCCTAGTCCAACTTCCATTGCCCTGTCTCCTCCTCCACCATCTGTTTCTCCTCCTCCAACTTCTCCTTCCCCTTCACCAGTTTCTCCCTGCCCTCCTGCAGACTCGTCTGGTCCATCTTCACCTCCATCCTCCCCATGTGTTACAGTTATTCCAACCTCACCACAAAATACTGACGCCTCACCAGGATTCTCATTACCTCCAACCTCTCCCTCTCCTCCTCCATCTTCAATCTCTCCATCTCAAGCCTCGCCTTCTCCTCCTGCCCCTTCTTCACTCCTTAGCCTTTCATTTGCTGATGAAGAACTGGATCTTCAACGTCATTCCAATGGTTTTTCTGATGGTTCAAGCTCTAAATCTCGTCAGTTTCCATGTACAATATGTGGAAAGCAGTTTCGTTTTATCAGCATTTTAGCACTTCATGCTAGCACACACAAGGTGCGTGGGGCTCGTAATCAAGGTCGTGGAGGTCTCAAGAACTTTGAGAGAAACTCCCAAAGGCCTCTGTTCCTGGAGCAGCAGCATGGGAAAGAACCTATTTCTTCTGATATACAAAATGCAACACCAGATATCATTCCGGAACCAGTCCCTCTTTTGTCTATACCTGCTCCACTTCCTACACTACGCCACCCTTGTCCTTTCTGCAAAGGTAAATTTCGTAAAGCAGCTGAACTGGAGCGTCACCTCAGAATACTTCATAGGCCTTATAAGTGTCACTTGTGTGACTTTGCAGCATCTCAGGAGGGTGAGCTGATGGGACATGTTGAAAGGAGACATTCAGCACCGCAGCTACCCAAGATTGTTCCACCTTTACCTGCTCCAAATCCCACTCCAGCTCTGCCTCCTGCTGAGTTCAAATGTGAGGTCTGTTCTCAGAGCTTCACTCAATCCTGGTTCTTGAAGGGTCACATGCGTAAACATAAAGATTCCTTTGATCATCGGTGTTCAGTTTGTGGACGGTGCTTCAAGGAGTCATGGTTTCTAAAGAACCATATGAAGGTCCATCTTGGCAAAATAAAAGGAGTAGGAGGTCAGGAACCAACTGTGCATCAACAGTCACAATCTCCTCATGTCACCACTACAAATTCTCCATCATCGTCCTCTTCCAGGCTTCTTGGATATCAAAATTTCTACTCTGGCCTGTTATTGAGGTTGCCTCCTCCTGGAGATGCCACCTGTTCTCAAATGCTTCAAGCCACAGCAAGAGCCGTGCAGAGCGGGGATGGAGATCAGGATGGAGCTGGGGCATCTGCTAGGGGACAGGCAATGAATGCGGCAATTGGGGAAGCAACCTCCTCCAAGGTTATGTTGCCCCAGGGGTCTTCTGGAATTGTACTGAAAACAGTGGGTTTTCCAGGTAAGAATCTTTGTTTTTATGTTTTTTTACGTTTCCATGTGATTCATAGCATGCAAACAAACAAACAAACAATAAATTGTGAACTTGCCAGAAGCTGATATTTTAAAATGGATAGTATTTACTGTCATGGATGGAAAATTGGTAACTGTTCCCTAGCCCATATAGCAAAAGAAAACCTCTGCTGCTTATATTTTAATAAATACTCAATGTACCAGTCTTTTAAATATATGATTTTATATAGTAATAAATTTATTTATTTTTTTTTTTTATGGGGGAACAGCATCTCCACTTTTTTTTAACAGCATTATAGGATAAATACATCCAAATATTTTTAGTATCTCTAAATTCATCAGAATAGAGCCTTGCAGGGTTAGAGATAAAAGGATTGTCCACTGCTTGGATGACATCTTCTTAAATGCCCAAGACCTCCAAGTAAAATAAGAAAAGCTTATCCCACACCAACACCGCTGCACGACCCACCCTCTTCTGAAATTGTAACACGAACACTGCAGCCACTGATTGGCTGTAGCACTGATATGGCATAACATTGTCACACAAGCGCCATAAGACCCAGTGTTGACATTGCTGGAAAGTATAAGCTTTTCTTATTTCACTTGGAGAACTTGGGCATTTAAGAAGTTGTCCAGGGGTTGACAGGATACTGTGCTTGTTTTTCTTCAGGAGCCTTCACACTTTAGAATTGTTTTATTTTTTTTCCATTTTACGCTACTGTTTTCTGATCCTGCTCACTGTCTAGATAACTGCCCAAATAAATTTAACAGCAGGCAAGAGAGCATATTTGCTTGAATGTAAGATGAATCTCACAAGTGCCAGACACTTCTGAAGCCACTTATTTGGGGAAACCAATAGAATTGAATGGGTTGAACTTCAAACTGTCTGATTCTGTTTTTCCTGTCAGTACACAGCCGGTAATAACATACATAAGATTGTCAGTGAATGTTTGGAATAGATGACAATTTCCATCATAAGTCGATCTTAAAAGGAACCTGTGAAAAGGAATAACGCTGTTATGAGATTAAACTGCAGGTTAACAGTGTTATTCTGCCATTCGGTGCCTGCACCCAGCCAAATGCAGCAGGGAGAATATTATCTTTATTCTCCCCGCCAGTATTCGGTATTCAGTCATAGGGGTGGGGCGCCGCCGGTTCAGTGACCGCTGAGTATATAGAGCGGCCGCTGTAACCACACCCCTGGCCTTAACAGACACTCGGTCTTCATTGAAGGCAGCTGTCAGTCAGAGACAGGCGCGTGGTTTCAGCAGCCGCTCTGTATACTCAGCGGTGACTCAACCGGTGCCGTCCCGCCCCTATGACTAAACCGAATACTGGCAGGGAGAATAAAGATAAATTTTCTCCCCGCTGCATTTGGCTGCATGCAGACACCGGGCAGCATCATAATGCTGTTAATCTGCACATTAACCGCATATCGTCCAGCGTAATTCCTGGTGACAGGTTCCCTTTAAGGCCGGAGGCACACTAGAGAGGAATACGGACGAGTGCTATGCGATAAAAAATTCCATAGCACTTGGACCAGTATTCATCTATGGGGCAGCTCACATCACCGTTTTTTCCTCGGCCGTATTGTACGTGCGAGTGAAATCACAGCATGCTGCGATAGTCACCGATACTCGGCCAAGTCGCGGCTCACTCGCACCCATATAAGCCTATGGGTGCGAGTGAGACAATGCACATCACTCGGATATCATCTACGCTGACCCGGCAATGGAAAGATGGAGAAATTTGTTTCTCCGCCTCCTCCGCAGCTGTGCTCCGATCCACTCTGTGCGAGAGGCTCAGAGCACAGACGCATGACACTCGGCTCCCGCTCGCAGCAGAGAAGGAGCCGAGGGTAATTAGCATATCGCAACTGATACCGTATTCGGCCGGTTTCACACGTCAGTGGCTCCGGTACGTGAGGTGACAGTTTCCTCACATACCGGAGACACTGACACACGTAGACCCATAAAAATCAATGCATCTGTTCAGATGTCATTGATTTTTTGCGGACCGTGTCTCCGTGTGCCAAACACGGAGACATGTCAGTGTTCGTGGGAGCGCACGTTTTACACGGACCCAATAGAGTCAATGGGTCCGCGTAAAACACGGACCTCACACGGACATTCTCCGTCTGGGGTCCGTGTGCGTGCAGGAGACAGCGCTACAGTAAGCGCTGTCCCCCCACATGGTGCTGAAGCCGGTATTCATATCTTCTCTCCAGCAGCGTTTGCTGTAGAGAAAATATGAAGAATAGTGTTAAAAATAAAGATCCATGTGTCCGCCGCCCCCCCACCCCCTGTGCGCCCCCCCGCTGGTCAGAAAATACTTACCCGCTCCCTCACTCCTTCCTGGTCTGGCCGCGGCTTACTGTATGCGGTCACGTGGGGCCGATCATTTACAATCATAAATAGTCGGCTCCGCCCCTATGGGAGGTGGAGCCACATATTCATGACTGTAAATGATCGGCCCCACGTGACCGCATGCAGGAGAAGCCGCGGCCAGACCAGGAAGGAGTGAGGGAGCGGGTAAGTATTTTCTGACCAGCGGGGGGGGCGCACAGGGGGTGGGAGGGCGGCGGACACATGGATCTTTATTTTAAACACTATTCTTCATATTTTCTCTGCAGCAAACGCTGCTGGAGAGAAGATATGAATCGCGGCTTCAGCATGATGCAGAGTGGGTACCACACGCTCCGTGTGGTACCCACTCGCCATACGGGCGGCACACGTGTGCCGCACGTATGGCCTCCGTGAGTTCCCAGGCACACGGACACGGATAACTCCGGTACCGATTTATTCCGGTACCGGAATTATCTGGACGTGTGGGACAGCCCTTCTAGTGTGACCCCGGCCTAAGAAGGAGCCTTTTACTATGTTTTTGTTTATTTATTTTTTTCAAAACATTAATTAACTGTGTGCTAAAATCTTATTTAACTGTGCAACCTTTCATTGCTATAATACAATACTGTAATGTAGTTTTTTTTTTTTGCAGCATTCAATTCCATGTGAGCATACATTATTCTAAAATGTCCAGGTGTTAGTTTGTCAGATTTGTGCGAAAATTACCCTAAAAATAGAATTGGATGTTTTTTTCCTATTAAAATCTAGTTTCACATATTTCTTGGTCTGTACTCGCCATCTGGACATGAGTCTCCTGACCCAACCTCAAAAGTTTCATATACCTATGAGGCTTCTAAGTTTTGTCAGGAGACCAACTGCCTGTCCATGCATCACTGTTTCAGGCTGCGAAACATGGATGTGTGGAACCATCCTAAGGGTGTTCTTTGAGGTAGTAAAATGGGCCTCATGTCCGCATTTTGAAATAATTGAGCTAAATAGCTGTACAACATGACAGATCCATCACTGCCTTTATTTTTGCTTTTCTGTTCTATAATGGAACAGATAAGTGGAAATAAAGATGCAAATGTGAAACTAGTCTAAAAATATTGGTGTATTTTCCTCCTTCTCACCTAATGGTGCATTTTGTCATTCTACTCTTTTAAAAAACATTGTTTGACTGTCACTCGGTCACCACAAATCATGTGCTTCTAATGATTTCACTTAACATCAAGCAGATTTTATATAGTTGCATTTGCAAAGCTTAGGGGTATGTTTCCACGGTCAGTATTCACTGCAGATTGGACGCTGCGTACAGCCGCAGTGTCCAATCTGCAGCGGCCAGGTGTTACAGCATAGTGGATGGGATTTTATGCGTCCCTGTGTATACGCACATGCGGCTTTTTTTTTTTAGACTGCACCATGTCAATTTATCTTGCGGAGACGATCAGTCTCCACATGATAAATACCACCGTCCAATGTATAGGACACGGTGATTCCGCATGGTTCAATGAACACATGCGGAATCACCGCCCATACAAAAGCCGACAGCGCTTTGGACGGAACTGCGTCCAAAGCGCTGCCAATACTGACCGTGGAAACATCCTAAGAGTTTGTGCTGACGTTGAATATTTGCCTCTGATTTTTCTGCACTAAAAACACATCTCTTGGCAGAAAATCACAGTAAACAATATTTGCATTTTAATGCATTTTTACCTGCATTTATTTGATGGGTGAAAAACACTGCCAAAAGAAATAATTGACATTGCAGATTTTAAAAACCGCCTAATTGGTTAAGATATTTTTTGCATGTAAAAACAACGCTGGAAATAATCAATGTGTGGACAAGCTTGCGTGCAAACGTGGGTACATACATGGTGCTGAGCAGTTTTTTCACTATATGGAGGGTTACATAGTAGTAAAATATTAAAAATACAAAATTAAAGGTGTTGTCCACTAATCTGATGACCCCTGCCAGTAAAATAGTAATGGAGTACTGCTCCAGTGGTGATGGCACTGGTTCTCCTGGGATCATGGGACATTATGTCACTCGAGCCCTGTGGCCTATCAGCGCTGTCTTCACTCTTCTCTCCTACGGACGTAATATACGTAATTGGCGAGACGCAATTTGAGGAAGTGAGAGGGCAGCAGAAGCTTTCACTTTGTGAAGCCAAAAATGTTGCCCATGTCTCGGGACAGCCAGTGCCAACACTGGAGCTGAGCATAAGTGTTATTATTTTACTAGAGAAAACATAGGGATTCAGCAGGGGTTGTCCGAGTAGACGACAACCCTTTTAATAGGATTTTATGTCATTTCATATGGCAGTTGAACGTGACCTGGTTGTACAAAACGTTGTGCTACGGAATTTACCTAACAGGAATTGTGATCTACCACACTATTCTGCAGATCTTACAAGAACACTTACTTGCCCGAAAGCTTTATTGGGGGCAATAGATGCATTTACAAGCCGATAAAGCATACAAAAATTGTTGCCAACTTTGCATCTTATGCAGCCAAATGTAAAGCAAAGTATTTTCACACAAATAGCTTTGTGTTTGGGTATTGCAGTATAAATTATCTAGATTTTGCAAATTACGGTAGCTAAATGATATTTCAAATAAGTATTACAGGTCAGAAATATGGTACTATTCTATATCAAAGGGGCTCTGCATCTCACAGAAAAGTACACTAGTAAGGCAAGGGCTACACAGTGACTTTGGGAGTGCAATTTTGAGATCACAATGTCATGCTGCCAAAATCGTAACTTATGAAATACAGCAATTTTGGATATAAGCGGATTGTTGTCACGGTCACATCAACTTGTGGATCACGACACAACTACATTTTCTATCATTAGTTGCAATTTTAGCAGCTTGACATTGGGATATCAATATTATCTGTCCCAAGTTGCCATGTAACCATAGCCTATATAGTAAAAAAATGATTTCAGGAGGAAATATTTATCCATAAAACTGAATCCCATTTTAAGTGTTCATTTAGATGTCTGTTTTTTTGCATGTGAGTGCTTTCCGTATTTTTCATATGTCTGAAAATTATGAAGACATGTCACGTTTTGATCTGAGAGTTGGATCAAAATCATCAAATCAAGTCTATGGGTTCGTGAAAATTCGGACCTCACCTGACTGCCATCCGAGTGCTCTGTGTGTTTTTACGGATTGCTAAATAGGAAAATATAGAGAATCTGTCTTTAATTGTTTGTCATCCAAGAAAAGCTGAGGAAACATTGAGCAAGTTGTGATTGTAACAACTGACACACTGACCAAACTCTGATGAAGCTCAGACCGCTTTTCTTGTACGAAAAATCACAGACGTTTGAAAGAGTCCTATAGTAGCAACAATATAGTGTGCATTATGGTTCAGTTTGTGCACCATGTCATTGAGCACAATGAGTCCATTAAAGGGAACCTGTCACCTGAATTTGGCGGGACCAGTTTTGGGTCATATGGGCGGGGTTTTCAGGTGTTTGATGCACCCTTTCCTTACCCGCTGACTGCATGCTGGCCGCAATATTGGATTGAAGTTCATTCTCTGTCCTCCGGAGTACACGCTAGTGCAAGGCAATATTGCGCTGTATATACACAGTAGCCTTACATATGGGAATATATATACACTGTAAGCCCTACATATGGGAATACATATACACAGTAAGCCTTACATATGGGAATACATATACACAGTAGCCTTACATATGGGAATATATATATATACACTGTAAGCCTTACATATGGGAATACATATACACTGTAAGCCTTACATATGGGAATACATATACACAGTAGCCTTACATATGGTAATACATATACACAGTAAGCCTTACATATGGGAATACATATACACTGTAAGCCTTACATATGGGAATACATATACACTGTAAGCCTTACATATGGGAATACATATACACAGTAGCCTTACATATGGGAATACATATACACTGTAAGCCTTACATATGGGAATACATATACACTGTAAGCCTTACATATGGGAATACATATACACAGTAGCCTTACATATGGGAATACATATACACAGTAAGCCTTACATATGGGAATACATATACACTGTAAGCCTTACATATGGGAATACATATACACTGTAAGCCTTACATATGGGAATACATATACACAGTAAGCCTTACATATGGGAATACATATACACTGTAAGCCTTACATTTGGGAATACATATACACTATAAGCCTTACATATGGGAATACATACAGTTGTGCTCAAAAGTTTATATATCCCTGCTTTCTTGGCCTTTTTTTCAGAGAATATGAATGATAACACCAAAACTTTTCTCCACTCATGGTTAGTGGTTGGGTGAAGCCATTCATTGTCAAACTACTGTGTTTTCTCTTTTTAAATCATAATGACAACCCAAAACATCAAAATGACCCAGATCAAAAGTTTGCATACCCCATTTCTTAATACCGTGTATTGCCCCCTCTAACATCATTGACAGCTTGAAGCCATTTGTGGTGGTTGTGGATGAGGTCCTTTATTGTCTCAGATGGTAAAGCTGCTCACTTTTCTTGGCAAAAAGCCTCTAGTTCCTGTAATTTCCTGGACTGTCTGCGCTCTTCAGATCTCCCCAGAGTGGCTCAATGATATTGCGGTCAGGAGACTGAGATGTCCACTCCAGCACTTTCTCTTTGTTCTGCTGTAGACAATGGCAGGTCGACTTGTCCTTGTGTTTGGGATCTTTGTCATGTTGGAATGTCCAAGTACGTCCCATGCGCAGCTTCCGGACTGATGATTGCAAACTTTGCCTCCAGTATTTGCTGATAACGTTCTGCATTCATCTTTGCTTCAACTTTGACGAAGTTTCCTGTGCCTTTGTAGCTCACACATCCCCAAAACATCAGCGATTCACCTTCGTGCTTTACAGTAGGAATGGTGTTCCTTTCATCATAGGCCTTCTTGACCACTCTCCAAATGTAAGGTTGTGGCCAAACAGTTCAATTTTGGTCTCATCACTCCAAGTTACCTAATTCCATAAATTTTCAGGCTTGTCTCTGTGCTGTTTTGCTCATTGTAGGAGAGATACTTTCTGGCATTTGCGCAGTATTGCTTCTTTCTGGTGACTCGACCATGCAGCCCATTTTTCTTCAAGTGCCTCTTTATTGTTCATCTTGAAACAGCCACATCGCTAGTTTTCAGCTGATGTTATTTGTGGGTTTTTCTTTGCATCCCGAACAATTTTCCTGGCAGTTGTGGATGACATTTTTGTTGCTCTACCTGACCGTGGTTTTGTTTTTACAGAGTAAGCCTTACATATGGGAATACATATACACAGTAAGCCTTACACATGGGAATACATATACACAGTAAGCCTTACATATGGGAATACATATACACAGTAAGCCTTACATATGGGAATACATATACACAGTAGCCTTACATGGGAATACATATGCACAGTAAGCCTTACATATGGGAATACATATACACCGTAAGCCTTACATGTGGGAATACATATACACAGTAGCCATACATATGGGAATACATATACACAGTAGCCTTACATATGGGAATACATATACACAGTAGCCTTACATATGGGAATACATATACACAGTAGCCATACATATGGGAATACATATACACAGTAGCCTTACATATGGGAATACATATACACAGTAGCCTTACATATGGGAATACATATACACAGTAGCCATACATATGGGAATACATATACACAGTAGCCTTACATATGGGAATACATATACACAGTAGCCTTACATATGGGAATACATATACACAGTAGCCTTACATATGGGAATACATATACACAGTAGCCTTACATATGGGAATACATATACACAGTAGCCTTACATATGGGAATACATATACACTGTAAGCCTTACATATGGGAATACATATACACAGTAGCCTTACATATGGGAATACATATACACAGTAGCCTTACATATGGGAATACATATACACAGTAGCCATACATATGGGAATACATATACACAGTAGCCTTACATATGGGAATACATATACACTGTAAGCCTTACATATGGGAATACATATACACAGTAGCCTTACATATGGGAATACATATACACAGTAGCCTTACATATGGGAATACATATACACAGTAGCCATACATATGGGAATACATATACACAGTAGCCTTACATATGGGAATACATATACACAGTAGCCTTACATATGGGAATACATATACACAGTAGCGATACATATGGGAATACATATACACAGTAGCCTTACATAAGGGAATACATATACACAGTAGCCTTACATATGGGAATACATATACACAGTAGCGATACATATGGGAATACATATAAACAGTAGCCTTACATAAGGGAATACATATACACAGTAGCCTTACTTATGGGAATACATATACACAGACTTTTGAGTACAGTAACTGCTTTAATCTTTTCCTTTTTTTTTAGTTTTATTTTCAGCCCACACAGGAGATCAGCAGTACTTTTATGTTGTGGAATAAACTGTCAATCACGCCTCATTTCTTTCATCTCGATGTGACTGACATATATGTCATCATTAATAGTATAGATGCATTGAATTTTGAAGTTGGGCAGAAGTTGAACATATTCAGATAAATTATATTATTACATATTTTTCAGGCAATGTTGCCATAGCTACCATTCAAATTAAGAAGATGTTATAGGAAATATTACCTATTTTGCACAGCAGGATTATTAAATGTCCCACATGTCCTTAGACAAGGGAAACTTAGGACATGATCACACCTTCTGTGAGGACATGCATGTTATTACATAATGGTCTGCTGTGTTAAAGGAAAAAAACACTATATTTAAAAAAAAAACACTATTTTACAACATGTATATAGGTTGGAAAACTTTTTTCATCTTTTCACCCTTTTGTTAATAAGTAAATCTCAAAGAAAGACAACATCATCATCATAGAACTATAGAAAAAGGTCTTATTGCAACTTGATTTACTTGACAGTAGTAATCCTTCACAAAGTAACATAATAGTCTACACATTATAGTCATCGGGAACACAAACTAGTGGTGCTGAATTATTTTTAAAAGCTGTGTGATCACTCAGTGGTTTAGTTGGTTTGTCTGATGACCTATGAAAAACACTCATACTACACTCCTGAACATTGAATTTGCGATACCAAGAAGGAAGAGTTGTGGCATTATGGAAATATAGGATAAGTAGATATGTTACTGATGTGCAAATTATGGGACATTATGTGAACAAAATTTTCAAAACATCTTGATTCATTCAGTATCGAATATGAGCGCCACGTGTAGAAATACAGGCACTTTACACATCTTGTCTACTATCAATGAGATTATTAATGATTGTCTGATGCATTTTCTACCATCTGAATGCACTTGGGCACGCAAGTCATCAAGATCTTATGCTGGCAGGTCCCTTTGCAATTGCCGATCAATGACATCCCAGATGTGCTCAATGATAGAAAATTCCGTGGACCCTGTAAGCCATGGGAGCCAGAACATTCCTCAATCAACTTATTACACACCTTAGTTGTTATCAATTAGGTTATTATGTGTCTGTATTTCTGCACGTGACACTCATACTCGGTACAGAATAAATCGAGATGTTATGCAAATGATGAACAAAGTGGAAAAAAATTTCAAAGTATCGATCTTGAGATTTCCATAATTCCCACAACTTTTCATTCTTGGTGTTGCAATTTCAGTGTTGAGGATGGAATATGACAGAGATTGCAGCAGAGCTTACATAAAGAAAGTACTACTTAATCAGTATCAGTTCAGAATATTTACATCCATACCAGAAGAGGCCTATGTATTTTAATTACGGTATATTAGGAACTAAGAGCAAAGAAAAGTGCAGATAGGGTCTTATCCAAAAAATTACTGCAATAAAGGTTATGCTAACCTGAGAGGGTTGTGTGACACACAACCATATATACGCATACACAGCTGCTGCAGATCCACGGGTGTTCCGACCAGAGATAGGAAAAAAAAAGGAGCCAAATGTGGTTTATCTGTGCTGCTGATAGGTAATGAAGATAGATCGTAAAAAATTAAAAATTGATTTTTTATTTTTCGTTCTTTTAGTCAACGCATTTCAAAGTCATTTCAGACTTCTTCCTCAGGACAAAAAAACATATATCCAGATATTACTTCATTACTCATCAGCCTTTCAGATAAACCACATTTGGCTCCTTTTTTCCTATGTTTTTGAATTAGCATTTTCCACAAGTACACAGAGGGCTAAGTTATTTGTGTCATTTTTCAGCACTCAACTCATTTCTTCTCCAGATAAGAATGGATGGAGCACCAACTCCCCGCAGGTAGAGAGACAACGAGGATCAACTGGGAGAGACTGTCCGTTTTGCGCCAAATCCTTCCGTTCTTCCCATCACCTTAAGGTGCATCTCCGTGTACACACAGGTATGAGATTATTTCTGATATTGTATTAGGATCCTTAAAGGAGTATTCCTAACAGTGACATTTACAGTTGTGCTCAAAAGTTTCCATACCATGGCTGAATTTTTACTTTCTTGGCCTTTTTTCAGAGAATATGAATGATAACACCAAAACTTGTTCTCCACTCATGGTTAATGGTTGGGTGAAGCTATTTATTGTGAAACTGCTTTGTTTTCTCTTTTTAAATCATGACAACCCAAAACATGCAAATGACCCTGATCAAAGTTCACATACCCTGGTGATTTTGGCCTGATAACATGCACAGACATTGCCACAAATGGGTTTGAATTGCTACTTAAGGTAACATCCTCATCTGTGACCTGTTTGCTTGTAATCAGTGTGTGTGCATAAAAGCTGAGTGAGTTTCTGGGATCCAGACAGACTCTTGCATCTTTCATCCAGCCACTGTCATTTCTGGATTTTGAGTCATGGGGAAAGCAAAAAATTGTCAACGGATCTAAGGTAGTTGAACTGTATAAAACAGGAAAGGGATACAAAAGTGTTCAAACTGTGAATAACAAATGGAAAATCAGGGGCTCTGTAAAAACAAAACCACGGTCAGGTAGACCAACAAAAATGTCGTCCACAACTGCCAGGAAAATTGTTCGGAATCTAAAGAAAAACCCACAAATAACATCAGCTAAAATACTGGACTCTCTGAAAACTAGCGTTGTGGCTGTTTCAAGATGCACAATAAGGAGGCACTTGAACAAAAATGGGCTGCATGGTCGAGTCGCCAGAAGAAAGCCATTACTGTGCAAATGCCACAAAATATCTCACCTACAATACGCAAAACAGCACAGAATCAAGCCTCAAAACTTCTAGAACAAGGTAACTTGGACTGATGAGACCAAAATTTTACTTTTTGGCCACAACCATAAATGTTACATTTGGATAGAGGTCAACAAGGCCTACGATGAAAGGAACACCATTCCTACTGTAAAGCACGAAGGTGAATCGCTGATGTTTTGGGGATGTGTGAGCTACAAAGGCACAGGAAACTTCGTCAAAGTTGAAGCAAAAATGAATGCAGAACATTATCAGGAAATACTGGAGGCAAAGTTTGCAATCATCAGTCTGGAAGCTGTTCATGGGACGTACTTGGACGTTCCAACATGACAACGATCCAAAATACAAGGCCAAGTTGACATGTCATTGGCTACAGCAGATCAAAGTGAAGGTTCTGGAGTGGCCATCTCAGTCTCCTGACCTCAATATAATTGAGCCACGCTGGGGAGATCTCAAGCGCGCAGTTCATGCTAGACAGCCCAGGAATTTACAGGAACTGGAGGCTTTCTGCCAAGAAAAGTGGGCAGCTTTACCATCTGAGAAAATAAAAAAACCTCATCCACAACTACCACAAAAGACTTCAAGCTGTCATTGATGTTAGAGGGAGCAATACACAGTATTAAGAAATGAGGTATGTGAACTTTTGATCAGAGTCATTTGGATGTTTTGGGTTGACATTATGATTTCAGAAGAGAAACCACAGTAGCTTTTGACAATAAATGTCTTCACAAAACCACTAACCATGAGTGGAGTAAACGTTTTGGTGTTATCATTTATATTCTCTGGAAAAAGGCCAAGAAAGCAAAAATTCTGCCGGGTATGTAAACTTTTGAGCGTTTCTGCTACGGCTGCGACCACAAACGTGGCCGAGCCGACACCTCCACGTCGCCAGACCATGACAACGTGGGCGAGCGTCCCAAAAAGGAACGCAATGTGGACCCACTGGACCACAAAGAGTAACCTGGACCTACCCAGACTAGGAAAGGGCAGCGAGCAGGGGCTGTGGCAGCTGAGCATGTGAACAAGATGTCGATATGCAGAACTAGACTACACCGCACAACTTCAGGTATGAAGAAACAGTTTACTTAAATGACAGCACAGTACATAACAAAACATAATGATGTCAGGATCCCGATTCAACATGTCAAGGAAGGGTACACGACACAGACGTCAGACGATGGCAGGAGTCATCACGGGTTGATTCAGTCCAGGTTCATCTGGCACGGGCATACTAGGACGGCCTCTCTCTCAGGCCTCAGGCGTAGCACAGGCTCAGCAGGAGAACATCAGACACCGATCCCAGAAGGACGTCATCACTGGGTGAACCTCAGGACATCAGGATCACAGGCGGGAAATCAGGATCACAGGCGGGAAATCAGGATCACAGGCGGGAAATCGGGATCACAGGCGGGAAATCGGGATCACAGGCGGGAAATCGGGATCACAGGCGGGAAATCGGGATCACAGGCGGGAAATCGGGATCACAGGCGGGAAATCGGGATCACAGGCGGGAAATCGGGATCACAGACTGGACATCGGGATCACAGACTGGACATCAGGACCACAGGCTTAGATGGACGTCTGACGATGGCAGGAGTCATCACGGGTTGATGCAGTCCAGGATCATCTGGCACGGGCATACTAGGACGGCCTCTCTCTCAGGCCTCGGGCGTAGCACAGGCTCAGCAGGAGAACATCAGACACCGATCCCAGAAGGACGTCATCTCAGGGTGGACCTCAGGACACAGGCAGGACATCTGGACACCGGCAGGACATCTGGGACACTGGCGTGGCAGCCCAGGTCATCGGCTGGGACACTGGCGTGGCAGCCCAGGGAATCAGGACATCGGACAAGGAAAGGACATCGGGAATACCGGAAAGACATCTGGGACACTGGCGTGGCAGCCCAGGTCATCGGCTGGGACACTGGCGTGGTAGCCCAGGAATCAGGACATCGGACACCGGAAGGACATCAGACACAGGCTGGACATCAGGAATACCGGAAAGACATCTGGGACACTGGCATGGCAGCCCAGGTCATCGGCTGGGACACGGATGGCACAGGACCAGGTAGCGGAGGTCATCAGGTTCGTAACTATGGCCGCCAGGCTCCGGGCATCCGACCTAGGAAGGAACTCAAGCGTGATGGTGCTAGCTCCGCTGGACTGGAACTGGGCCAGATGGGGTTAACACCGCATGGAAGGCTGAGCACAGAATAGTAAGAGCTCAGCAAGAACACCAAACTCCATCTTTAAATGATGAGCCCGGAAAGTTCAGTCACTGGGTGCGGGGTGTCAGACACAATAGGACTACAGAAACATAACAGACAGGTTCAGACAGGATCAGGTACTGGATATGCAGCCTCCAGGATAGGCGGATCTGGGTACTCTGCCCCCAGAACAGGCGGGTAAACAAGACACAAACAGATCTGGATATACAGCCTCCAGGATAGGCGGATCTGGGTACTCTGCCCCCAGAACAGGCGAGAGACAGGTATCAGATCTCCCAGAACATACTGCAGACAGAAAGGGAGCTGGATACCTCACAAGGCAAGGCAAGACACAGAAACGCAATGCAATGCTCTGGCCCCGCCCAGCAGCAAAGAGGAAGTTTATATAGGAGCTGCTCCTCAGCAATAGGCTGAGGAAGCAACACAGGTGCACACTCAAACCCTGATAAAAGCAGGGTAGGTGTGGCCGCGCGCACCCTAAGCACAAACAGAAACCATTATAGTACTGACAGCACAGGAACTGTGGCTTAGGGCACCTGGCAGCGGCTGCTAGCCTGGACACGCGCGGAAAGCCATGCACCAGCTGCAGAGGACCTCGCAAGCTGTGGCTAGCTTCCAAGCAGCAGCCAGGGACCGCACATGCGAGTGGCCATGCAGCAGAGCAAAGTCATCACAGCACATGTACAGCTACGCAGCGGTGGCAGGGAACTGAGCAGCATCTATACAGGTAACAGACAACAGTATCCCTGCACATTAGGGGGAGAGGAGCAAGGGTTAAAGCAGAGACATGCAAAAGTAACGCCGAAAAAAACAAGGTATAAACCCAGCGGCGTTACAGTTTCAACCTTATTAAAATGATTCTCATGCCTAAGATATACTGTATGTTCTCCATAACTCACCTATTTGGATACCACGTGGGAAATTTAAGCTGATTAACTCCTTATTTAGGAATTTGGTGGAAGCCTCATCCCCGTAATAGGTTGGAGACGCTTCAGAGACATAAGGATGAAGGAGGTTTGGCTTTGCCTAACCCTGAAATATACTTCCTGGCGGCTCAGTGCCAGCACTTAAAGGGCTGGGAGCGTGAGGCGTCTTCCAACGTCACCCTCTCTGATTGAGAGGGTGATGACAAGATGTCCTGCGGTACAGTGCTTGGAAGATGGGTCTCTGGGGGCACTTGGGAAAATCTATTCTACGCTATTCCTGATATATAAATTATGGGGAAGAGTTAGACAAATTCGTGGAGTCACCTGTCTTACCAGGTTCTCCCTGCTGTGGTTTAATAACAATTTACCGGAATTTATGACAATAGGATGTTTACCAGAATGGCAAGCCAGGGGGATACGATATGTCTATCAGGTTCTAGAGCGGCGAGAGCTGAAATCCTTTTCCCAGCTACAATCGGAATTTAGTATTAGGGCTTCTGGGGATATCAGGTGAGACATGCCTTTAATGCCCAGAACAGGGGAGACTGGAATGTTTGTTTATAAGGGGACAGTAGGAGTCAACATCACATAATACTAAAGTATATACCGGTATACGATATGCTAAGGGAAGAGTGTGAGCTGTCTAAATAGGGAGAAAGGGGGGGCGGGGTTGGTAATGTTGTGTTAGGATATATTGCGGGGGGGAGGGGGTATCTTTTTAAAATCCCTGTATTGTTGTAAAATGTTTATTGTGATTTTATACTTAATAAATATTTGAGTTAAAAAAAAAAAAAAACAACAACTTTTGAGCGCAACTGTATGTCATTTCCATAGTGACCCATAACTACTTGGAAAATGCAGGCGAATGGATAAATGAATGCAGAGGTAGCCATATAAGTGTGGACCTATCTCTATGTTTCTATGAGAGATATGGAAACCGCCAACTGCTGATTTCTACATCAGTCGGGGTAAAAGATTATATACAGAGGGGAAAATATGTATTTGATACACTGACGACTTTGCAAGTTTTCCCACCTACAAAGAACGGAGAGGTCTGTAATTTTTATCGTAGGTACACTTCAACTGTGAGAGACAGTATCTCAAGGCCATGTTCACACGATGCGGTTTTTACTGCGGATCCGCAGCAGTTTTCCATGCGGTGTACAGTACCATGTTAACCTATGGAAAATAAAAACCGCTATGCACATGCTGCGGAAAAAAACGCGCAGAAATGCAGCGGTTTATTTTCCGCAGCATGTCAATTCTTTGTGCGGATTCCGCAGCGGTTTTACACCTGCTCCATAATAGAAAACCGTAGGTGTAAAAACGCAGTGTTTTTGCCCTGCGGATTTATCAAAATCAGTGCTGAAAAATTCACACACCATTCCGCAGCGTGTGCACATAGCCTTAAGGGAATCTGTCACCCCAAAAATCGTATATGAGCTAAGGCCACCGGCATCAGTGGCTTATCTACAGTATTCTGTAATGCTGTATATAAACCCCCGATGTAACCTGAAAGGTAAGAATAACAGGTTATATTACACTCACCCAAGGATGGTCCCGCTGCATTCCGGGTCCGATGGGCGTCGCTGTCCGGGTCCGGCTCCTGCTATCTTCATACGATGACGTCCTCTTCTTGTCTTCCTGCCACGGCTCCGGCGCAGGCATGCT
The DNA here is from genome assembly GCF_051348905.1 of Ranitomeya variabilis. Lineage (NCBI taxonomy): Eukaryota > Metazoa > Chordata > Amphibia > Anura > Dendrobatidae > Ranitomeya > Ranitomeya variabilis. The sequence goes on along the minus strand of NC_135232.1, from coordinate 316,500,452 downwards.
TTGTCTGCCCTGTTGAGGGCAGAGCACAGTACTGCAGTGCGCAGGGGCCAGGAAAGGTCAGAGAGGCCCGGCAGGAAGACAAGAAGAGGATGTCATCGTATGAAGATAGGAGGCGCCGGACCCAGACCGTGACGCCCATCGGACCTAGACCGCAGCGGGACCGCCCCTCGGTGAGTATAATATAACCTGTTTTTCTTACCTTTCAGGTTACATCGGGGGCTTATCTACAGCATTACAGAATACTGTAGATAAGCCCCTGATGCCGGTGGCCTTAGCTCATATATGATTTTTGGGGTGACAGATTCCCTTTAAAAAAAAAATAATACAGAATTATACATTGTATGATTTTTACATGATTAAGTTGCATTTTATTGCATGAAATAAGTTCTGTTTTTCTATTGCATCAAATACTTAATATTTGCTACAGAAACCTTTGTTTGCAATTACTGAGGTCAGACATTTCCGGTAGTTCTTGACCAAGGTTGTACACACTGCAGCAGGGATTTTGGCCCACTCCTCCATACAGATCTTCTCTATATCTTTCATGTTTTGGGGCTGTTGCTGGGCAGCATTGAGTTTCAGCTCCCTCCAGAGATTTTTTTATTTGGTCCAGGTTTGGAGACTGGTTATGCCACTCCAGGACCTTGAAATGCTTCTTACGGAGTCACTTCTTAGTTGACCTGGCTGTGTTTTTCAGGTCATTGTCATGCTGGAAGCCATGATTCATCTTCAATGCTCTTACTGAGGGAAGGAGGTTGTTGGTCAAAATCTCGCAATACATTTCCCCCTTCCATCATCCCTTCAATACAGTGCAGTTGTCCTGTCTCCTTTGCAGAAAAGCACCCTCAAATTATGACGTTTTCCCCACCATGCTTCACGGTTGGGACGGTGTTCTTGGGGTTGTTCTCATCCTTCTTCTTCCTCCAAAAATGGCAAGTGGAATTGATACCAAGAAGTTCTATTTTGGTCTTATGTGACCACATGACCTTCTCCTCTGGATCATCCAGTAGTTCATTGATGAACTTCAAACGAGCCTTGACATGTGCTGGCGTGAGTAGGTAGTTCATTGATGAACTTCAAACGAGCCTTGACATGTGCTGGCGTGAGTAGGTGGGCCTTACGTGCCCTGCAGGATTTTAATCCATGATGACGTAGTGTTTTACTAATAGTATTGTTTGATACTGTGGTCCCAGCTCTCTTCTGATTCCTGATCTTTCTCTAAATCATTCTTCGCTCACAAGGCGAGATTTTGCATGGAGCACCAGACCGAGGGAGATTGACAGTCATCTTGTGTTTCTTCCCTTTTCTAATAATTGTGCCAACGGTTGTTGCCTTCTCACCAAGCTGCTTGCCTATTGTCCTGTAACCCATCCCAGCCTTGTGCAGGTGTACAATTTTGTCCCTGTTGTCCTTAGACCGCTCTTTGGTCTTGGCCATGGTGAAGAGGTTGGAGTGTGATTGATTGAGTGTGTGGACAGGTGTCTTTTATACAGGTAACGAGTTCAAACAGGTGCAATTAATATAGGTAATTATTATTACCTATATTATTATATTATTACCTAATTATTAATATAGGTTATTATTATTTATTATTATTATTAGGTAATGAGTGCAGGGTAGGAGGGCTTCTTAAAGAAAAACTAATGTCTGTGAGAGTCAGAATTCTTACTGGTTGGTAGGTGATCAAATACTTTTTTCATGCTGATAGGTGATCAAATACTTTTTTCATGCAATACAATGCAATTAAATTTTTTAAAATCGTACAATGTGATTTATTTTTAGATTCTGTCTCTCACAGTTGAAATGTGCCAATGATAAAAAATACAAACCTCTCCATTCCTTGAAGGTGCAAAAACTTGCAAAATCGGCAATGTATCAAATACATATTTTCCCCACTGAATTTTGTTGGGAATATATTTTGTTGACAATACTTACATTATTCTCTGAATTTTTATGTAAACATCTCATCTCCTCAGGATATGCCATAAGTGTCTGAGATAGATCACATCTGGGAGACTAAGGGTACCCTGGCCACTCTAAGTGGAAAGGTAGGCACATATTGGCAATTGTGAGAGTTCTGAAAACAGCCCAGCAAGCTTCCTCAGATATTTTCAAAGCTTTCACAGAAATAAATGAAATTGCGCATTCTTAACCACCATTAAACTGAAAGATACTGCAAGGAAAGGGATGGGGCAACCTCACTCTAGAGATAAATGAAGGTCCAACCTCTGGAACAGTCACCAGGTAGCCATTTATGGCATATCCTCTGAGATCGGAAACCTCTTTATGGCCAAAATTATAAAAGTAGAAAGGAGCGACTTACGCTTCTCTTTTGTAGACCTCTTTCTGTTTTGGAAACAGCATCATAATTGCACTGTATTAGACCTAAGTACATCGTTCTTTTTGCCCTTTTCCACTTTCTTTTACTCTTGATAATGTTTCTTTCCTTTTTGTTGATGCTTACATCTGTTCTGGTTTCTGCACAGGAGAACGGCCTTATAAGTGCCCTCATTGTTCATATGCTGGCACTCAGTCTGGATCTCTGAAATACCACCTGCAGAGACATCATCGGGACTCCAAACTTGCTGCAGGTGTCCCATTGAGGGGCAAGAACATTCAGCAAGGTGCAACCCAGCAAGATCGACTACTTCCTGTGTCTACAGCTTGGGCCAATTCCTGCACTGATTTGCCTGCATCTTGTGAAGATGGAACCTCTCTACCCCTCCGTCTCCATATGACTGAGGGACAGGGTCCTAGTGCATTTCCTCGCATGCCTGGTAGAGGTGGACAGAGAAGGAGGAGTCCCTCACATCAGCCAACTAATGGAAGACCAGAGCATGAGCCTTTGGATTTGTCTCAAGGAAACCCTTTTCACCGCTGCATGTACTGTCCATTTGTAACTTCTGTAGGAGAGCTAATGAGCCTACATCTCCAAGTGCATCATGGGAGGAGATCACGCAGAAAGGGAGGCTATATAAGGGGAAGACCCCGACCTGTGCTTTCTCCGCAGTCCCAAGGCCCTAGCCTGAGAGACAGCCCAGAGTCATGTGAAAGCACTGAGTGAACTAAGAATTAAAGGGCAGATGGTATGAGAAGTGCCCTGTAACTGCCCAAAATCCATTATCCACATAAAAAAAAGAGAGATGAAAGGTTTATACATGATGAAGTGTGCTGGTTAGATAGGATACGAGGGCTTATGATGGATAGAGAGAGGAGACAGCTAGAAATTGGGTGGAGTGATTGAGGAACATAGAAAATGGGTGTGTGGGTGTAACAGCTAGAAATGGGTAGATTGTGGCAGAGTCAGGAAAAATGGAGGTCGAATGTGAGAAAGTTAGGGAAGGTACTGTGGGAAGATAGCTGGGTTTGAAAGATATATTGCAGTTGAGAGAGACAGTCAGTGATACCCTTTCTTGGGAGAGACAGTCATTGGCAGAAAGGACAGTAAGGTTAGCAGTCCAGAGATAATCGAATATCAAAATGACAAGTTTTCTAAAATAACAAGAATAAGCAATAAATTTCAGACTGAAAGACAATTTTCAAGAGTGCAAGCAGGCGGAATATTGTAAAGTCAATAGCGAAAGAGTAAGGGAGGATGCCTGCAGTATATCTGAGCTATGAGATGAGAACCAGCTATTGAAATAGGATCACGGAAAGTTAGTGATAGAATGAGAAACACTAGACATAGGGTTTATAAAGGATACATAGACATGTTAGTAATAATGATTATTTTGCCCCAGAAAATATTTCTTTCTGGTTGTTGCTGAGACTTTATTTTTGATATTATAATTTGGATCGTTCTTCAGACCCAGCCGCCGGTAGACGCCCTTTACCCCTCCAAAACAAATGTCCCTTCTTCCACATTCCCAAATGATTAGAATTCTGCTGAAAGAAAACATTTCCACGTTTAGAGATTTCTATATTTTTTTTTATTCTTTTCTTGTAGAAAAAAAATAAATTTTGAAAAAATTAAATAAACTCTCTTTGAAAATAACAATAGAAGTTTAACACCAATATGGCATCATCTGACCACAGCATAGTTAAAGAAGAGGTCCCATCAAAGTTTTTGTCTTAATATATTGCAATCATTATACTTTATAGCACTGTGTACCTACAATTGCTCATTTTGCCTTTCTACTTAGTAATTATTCTCTTTTCTCTGCTCTATGTAAAAACAGGAAGTCTCTTGTCCCTGCAGAAATCATTCCCCTCTTCAACTTCTGACCCAGCTGCTCCCTCTTCTCCTGCCAGGGACTTTTGCAGTGACTCATTGACCTCCTGTTTCTCTGTAGAGCTTAGAGGAATTCAACTAGCCTGGTTTTAATCACGTGATGTCATAGAACAAATAGAAAAAAGAATTAGCTGGGTAAGAAAGGAAAAATGAGCAATTGTAAGAACACAGTGCTGTATAATATAATGATTGCAATATATTAAGAGGATAAACATTTTGATGGGAGTGCTTCTTTAATATCAATATTAATATTGATATTAATGGAATATACTGAAAGACTCCACTTGTGACATAAGAAATTATCAACAAAAAAGTCTGCATTGAAGAAGTGGGAAGAGTGTGTGAATGCCTGCAGCTTTGTTATACAGGATTGCAATGAATAGTTTTATTGCATATGAATACTGCCAAATTTGTAGGAAATTGAAGGCATCTGGAGCTGCTGTAGAGAACGTACGCACTTCTCTGGAAACCCTAATATTGAATTGTACAAACTGAAGACATGGGTGTGCATAAAGGTACCTTCACACTAAGCGACGCTGCAGCGATACAGACAACGATGCCGATCGCTGCAGCGTCGCTGTTTAGTCGTTGTGTGGTCGCTGGAGAGCTGTCACACAGACCGCTCTCCAGCGACCAACGATGCCGAAGTCCCCTGGTAACCAGGGTAAACATCGGGTTACTAAGCGCAGGGCCGCGCTTAGTAACCCGATGTTTACCCTGGTTACCAGCGTAAACGTAAAAAAAAAAAACACATACTCACATTCCGGTGCCCGGCGTCCGCTTCCCTGCACTCCTCCTGCATCCTGTGTCAGCGCCGAACATCTCCGGCATCTCCCACAGAGCAGAGCGGTGACGTCACTGCTCTGCTTTACGGCCGGCACTTACACAGGATGCAGGAGGAGTGCAGGGAAGCGGACGCCGGGCACCGGAATGTGAGTATGTGGTTTTTTTTTTACGTTTACGCTGGTAACCAGGGTAAACATCGGGTTACTAAGCGCGGCCCTGCGCTTAGTAACCCGATGTTTACCCTGGTTACCAGTGAAGACATCGCTGGATCGGTGTCACACACACCGATCCAGCGACGAAATAAAGTTCTGGCCTTTCTTCTCCGACACGATGTCACAGCAGGATCCTGATCGCTGCTGCGTGTCAAACACAACGATATCGCTAGCCAGGACGCTGCAACGTCACGGATCGCTAGCGATATCGTTTAGTGTGAAGGTACCTTAAGGCATAAAGGACTATTTACACAATGCAAAGACTTCCCCAACCATCTGTTTTTATAGCAGCAATTGTTAAGCATTTACAAGACCATTTACAGTTTCTTATGTTAAAGAATTGCAATGTGTCCGTAAAAAAACGGATGCTACATGGCGGCTCCATATGGCAGCCGTTAATTTTTGTGCACCCATAGCCTTGAATGGTTGAGTGTCATCCGACACATGGAAGAAACTAGTGCATGCTGTGATTTTTTTACACGTGTAGGTTCAGACAGTGAAAAATATCACTCATCTGCTCTGAATAACATTGATCTGTGTACTGTCCATTTTTTAACTGACAGCAGTCAGAGCTAGAATGCGCTCTTGTGAGCCTACCACTTACCCTTAGAAACATTCGTGCCTGGTCAGTGCCACTGTATAAACGTCTGGCAATTACAATAAACCGCTTGTCTGTTGATCACATCTTTTTATCTGCAGTAGACCCATTATTGTAGATAGAGATCATAGATTCATTGAATATTAGAGTTGGAAGGGACCTCCAGGGTCATTGCGTCCAACCCCCTGCTCAATGCAGACTTCACTAAACCTTCTCAGATGTCTGTCCTGCCTCTGTTTGAAGACGTCCATTGAAGGAGAACTCGCCACCTCTCCTGGCAGCCTGTTACACTCATTGATCACCCTCACTGTCAAATAGTTTTTTCTAATATTTAATCTGTCTCTTCGCCCTTTCAGTTTCATTCCATTGCTTGTCGTGTTTCCATGTGCAAATGAGAGTAAGGCCGGCCTCACACTAGCGAGTTTTACGGACGTATGAGCGCATAAACTACGTCCGTAAAACTCGCAAAATAAACGGCACAATTATTCTCAATGGGGCTGCTCCTATTAGCCGTATATTACGGTTCAGTATTATACGGCTTTCTACGGCCGTACAAAATCGCAGCATGCTGCGTTTGTCACCGTATTGCGCAAAAAAATCGCCAATGAAAGTCTATGGGGGCGAGAAAAATACGGATTCCACACTGACCAGCAGTGTGACTTGCGAGAAATACGCAGCGGTGTTAGTGAAAAGTCGGTAATTCAATTGCCGGCTTCTCATTTCTCCTGCACAAACCCGACAGGATATGAGACATGGTTTACATACAGTAAACCATCTCATATCCCCTTTTTTTTTGCATATTCCACACTACTAATGTTAGTAGTGTGTATGTGCAAAATTTCAGCGCTGTAGCTGCTGAAATAAAGGGTTAAATGGCGGAAAAAATTGGCATGGGCTCCCGCGCAATTTTCTCCGCCAGAATGGTAAAGCCAGTGACTGAGGGCAGATATTAATAGCCTAGAGAGGGTCCATGGTTATTGGCCCCCCCGTGGCTAAAAACATCTGCCCCCAGCCACCCCAGAAAAGGCACATCTGGAAGATGCGCCTATTCTGGCACTTGGCCACTCTCTTCCCACTCCCTGTAGCGGTGGGATATGGGGTAATGAAGGGTTAATGCCACCTTGCTATTGGAAGGTGACATTAAGCCAGATTAATAATGGAGAGGCGTCAATTATGACACCTATCCATTATTAATCCAATTGTTGGAAAGGGTTAAAAAACACACACACATGATTTAAAAGTATTTTAATGAAATAAACACAGCGGTTGTTGTAATAATTTATTGTTCTCTCAATCCATCAGGAACACCCTCGCTTGGAAAAATAATAAACGCACAAGATACATACCTTCTGGTGAACCGTCTCGTCCCACGAAGTAATCCATCTGAAGGGGTTAACTAATATTACAGGCAGGAGCCCTGCTAAATGCAGCTGTGCTCCGTGCTTGTAATTCCCCAGCGAATGAATGAAATGTAGGCCATTGACCTACATTTCCTTCAGTCGCGGTGAGGCGCCCTCTGGTGGATGTTCTCATGAACTGCAGCCTGGGAACTTTTTCCCACGCTCCAGGTCATATGAGGACATCCACCAGGGGGCGCATCACCGCGACTGAAGGAAATGTAGGTCAATGACCTACATTTCATTCATTCGCTGGGGAATTACAAGCACGGAGCACAGCTGCATTTAGCAGGGCTCCTGCCTGTAATATTAGTTAACCCCTTCAGATGGATTACTTCGTGGGACGAGACGGTTCACCAGAAGGTATGTATCTTGTGCGTTTATTATTTTTCCAAGCGAGGGTGTTCCTGATGGATTGAGAGAACAATAAATTATTACAACAACCGCTGTGTTTATTTCATTAAAATACTTTTAAATCATGTGTGTGTGTTTTTTAACCCTTTCCAACAATTGGATTAATAATGGATAGGTGTCATAATTGACGCCTCTCCATTATTAATCTGGCTTAATGTCACCTTCCAATAGCAAGGTGGCATTAACCCTTCATTACCCCATATCCCACCGCTACAGGGAGTGGGAAGAGAGTGGCCAAGTGCCAGAATAGGCGCATCTTCCAGATGTGCCTTTTCTGGGGTGGCTGGGGGCAGATGTTTTTAGCCACGGGGGGGCCAATAACCATGGACCCTCTCCTGGCTATTAATATCTGCCCTCAGTCACTGGCTTTACCATTCTGGCGGAGAAAATTGCGCGGGAGCCCACGCCAATTTTTTCCGCCATTTAACCCTTTATTTCAGCAGCTACAGCGCTGAAATTTTGCACATACACACTACTAACATTAGTAGTGTGGAATATGCAAAAAAAAAAGGGGATATGAGATGGTTTACTGTATGTAAACCATGTCTCATATCCTGTCGGGTTTGTGCAGGAGAAATGAAAGCCGGCAATTGAATTACCGGCTTTTAACACATATCGCGCTGAATGAAATCTAAATACAGAATATATATATATATGTGTCTCAATGACATATATATATATATATATATATATATATATATATATATATATATATATATATATATATATATACTGTATATATGTTTTCCCGAACATTTGAGCACATAAATCCATTAGATGTCGGTTTTGCAAGCCTGCGCGAAAATCTCGCAGTACGGATGCCATACGGATTACATACGGAGGATGCCATGCGCAAAATACGCTGACACACCCTGACTACGGATCAATATTTTGGGAACATTTCTCCGTATTACGGACGTAGTACGGACGTATAATACGTGGCGTATTGTCTTACGCCCAGTGTGAGGCCGGCCTAAGGATGATCCCTCTACATTGTGACATCCCTTCAGATACTTGAAGACAACTATTAAGTCTCCTCTTAGCCTTCTTTTTTGCAAGGTAAACATTCCCAGATCCTTTAACCGTCCCTCTTAGGACATACTTTGCAGTCTGCTCACCATCCTGGTAGCACTTCTCTAAACTTGCTCCAGTTTTTCAATTTTTTTTTTAAATGTGGTGCCCAGAACTGAACACAGTATTCCAGATGAGGTCTGACCAAGGAGGAATAGAGGGGGATAATTACTTCACTAGACTCTATGCTTCTCTTAACACATCCCATAACTGTGTTTGCCTTTGTTGCTGCTGCATCACACTGCTAACCTTGTGCAGTCTGTGATCTATTAGTATACCCAAGTCTTTTTCACACGTGCTGTTGCTTAGTTCTATTCTTCCCATTCTGTAGATATAAATTTTGTGTTTCTTGCCCAAATGTAGAATTTTGCATTTTTTCTTGATCTGCCGCTCAGAACAAGGGCAGGTTCACACAAGCATATTTTCAGTCCGAGTGAAAAAAACTGAAAAAACGCGTAGCACATGGACGGTCTGTGAAAAAACGGGCAGCACATAGACAACACTAAGACCAATGTTATTTGGTTGTGCTGTTCAGAAGAGCATTTTTTTCATTGACCGAATGTGAAAAAAATTGCAGCATGCACTAGTTTCTTCCTTTTGTCAGAGGAGACTCACCCATTCAAGTCTATGTGCAGTGAAAAAAGGATCCCATATGGAGCCACAGTACAGCGTCCGATTTTCATGGATACATTGCAATTCTGTAACATAGCAAACTAGGGTATATGCACACGTTAAGTATTTGGTGTAGAAGTTTGCACCATTTCTGCATCTCTTGGCAGGAAAAACGCATGCGTAAAATACATGTTTTATGCTGCATTTTTACAAGCATTTTTGTTGCAATTTTTCTCCACTCATTAGTATGGGTGAAATCTGCAGCAAAAAGAATGAAAGAATTAACATGCAGCAGATTTAAATCTGCACAAATTCTGCAAGTCAAAAGTCTGCAATGTGTGCCTGAGACTTCAGGATTCTCATTCACTTTGTGGCATCAGGAAACTTCCGGTTTTGTGACAAATCTGCGCAGAACAAAAAGGAACAAATCTGCAACGTGTGCACAGGCCCTAAATGGTCTTGAAAATTATTAACATCTGCTGTAAAAAAAAAACTGATTTCACATGGATCACAAGTGAGAAAAAAATTGTCTGAGTTTTCTGGAAAAAAGTAATGAGTTTTTTATATGCTCATGTGAACCTGTTTTTAGGGTGGGTTCATACAGTTGTGTTCAAAATAATAGCAGTGTGTTCAAAAACATGAGCTAATCACAAAATCTTCATACTAGTTTTTATTTCGATGCATTGGGAACATTGCACACTGATTTCTAATTCAAAACATGAAGAGAAATGTATATAATTTTTAACTACTGTAGGGACCCGTACTCGGCTGCTGTTGAGGTAGGCACAGGAAGCGGTTTTGCTAAATGTCCAGGCAAGTTCATTTAACCCCTTCATGACCTTGGGATTTCCCGTTTTTCCATGTTCACTTTTCGCTCCCTTCCTTCCCAGAGCCATAACTTTTTATTTTTCCATCAATATGGCCATGTGAAAAAAATTCCAAGTGCGGTGAAATGGCAAAAAACTTGCAGTCCCACACTTGTTTTTTGTTTGGCTTTTTTGCTAGGTTCACTAAATGCTAAAACTGACCTGCAATTATGATTCTCCAGGTCATTACGAGTTCATAGACACCTAACATGAATAGGTTATTTTTTTATCTAAGTAATGAAAACAAATTTCAAACTTTGCTGGAAAAAAAAAAATTGTGCCATTTTCCCGATACCCGTAGCGTCTCCATTTTTCATGATCTGGGGTCGGGTGAGGGCTTATTTTTTGCGTGCCGAGCTGGCGTTTTTGATGATACCATTTTGGTGCAGATACGTTCTTTTAATCGCCCGTTATTGCATTTTAATGCAATGTCGTGGCGACCAAAAAAACGTAATTCTGGCGTTTCAAATTTTTTTCTCGCTACGCTGTTTAGCGATCAGGTTAATGCTTTTTTTTATTCATAGATCGGGCGATTCTGAACGCGGCAATACCAAATATGTGTAGGTTTGTTTTTTTTTTTATTATTGATTTACTTTGAATGGGCCGAAAGGGGGGTGATTTAAACTTTATTTTTTTCACATTTTTTTTTACTTTTTTTTTTTTTTTTACTTTTGCCATGCTTCAATAGCCTCCATAGGAGGCTAGAAGCTGGCACAACGCGATCGGCTCTGCTACATAGCAGCGATCATCAGATCGCTGCTATGCAGCAGAAATGCAGGTGTGCTATGAGCGCTGACCACAGGGTGGCGCTCACAGCTACCGGGGATCAGTAACCATAGAGGTCTCAAGGACCTCTATGGTTACTATACAGAAGCATCGCTGACCCCCGATCATGTGACGGGGGTCAGCGATGCGCCGGTTAAATGCCGCTGTCAGCGTTTGACAGCGGCATTTAACTAGTTAATAGGCGTGGGCGGATCGCGATTCTGCCCGCGCCTATTGCGAGCACATGTCAGCTGTTCAAAACATGTCCCGGCATTGATGCAGGCTCACCGCCGGAGCCCTCATCAAAGCCGGGGTTCTGACCTCGGACGTACTATCCCGTCTGAGGTCAGAAAGGGGTTAAACTACATAAATCGCTCAGGATAGCAAAACAAAACAGCCTTTTCTGGCACAAAGTAAAAACATAAAATAACAGGTCCATACAATACAGCGGGTCTGCCCGCTCAGGATAGTGTCTGGTTCTTTAACAGAGACCAACATACAGGAGATCCACATATCTCCAGCTCCAGACACTGAATGAGGCAGTTGGCCTCCATTTTATTAGTCAAACCACCCCCCTGGGGTTGGGATATGTGAGCGGTCATTCCCACCCATCTCTTATGACCACTTGTAAAACCCGACCCTGGAATGGCCAAATAACTCTCTCAGCACAATACGTGCTGGGGCATACTTCCAAGCACACAGCACCGCAGCTAATAGCTGAGATGAAACATATCTCCCCTCCAGCAGCAATATTACACAACCTTAACCCCTTTACCCCCCTAGTCACTAGTGACCTCCGAGTATTTATGACTGCTTGGAGATTTAGTTTTCATCCTGGCAGCTGAATGATTTACAGCTACTAGCCTGCTTGATTACATGTGGGGATTCCCTAGCAACCAGGCAACCCCCACATGTACAGTTATATGAAAAAGTTTGGGCACCCCTATTAATCTTAAGCTTAATGTTTTATAAAAATGGTTATTTTTGCAACAGCTATATCAGTTTCATATATCTAATAATTGTTGGACACAGTAATGTTTCTGCCTTGAAATGAGGTTTATTGTACTAACAGAAAATGTGCAATCTGCATTCAAACAAAATTTGACAGGTGCATAAGTATGGGCACCTCACCAGAAAAGTGACATTAATATTTAGTAGATCCTCCTTTTGCAAAAATAACAGCCTCTAGTCGCTTCCTGTAGCTTTTAATGAGTTCCTGCATCCTGAATGAAGGTATGTTTGACCATTCCTCTTTACAAAACAATTCCAGTTCAGTTAAGTTTGATGGTCGCCGAGCATGGACAGTGATGACACTCATTACTAGTGAACACCAATACCTCTTTTTACTGACCTGCGATATAAGAGACTAGCATCCCCGACGAGTGACAATCCAGCAGATGTCAGCTGTGCACTATAGCTGGCAACTTGCTGCATCAGCCACGATCAGCATTAGCACCAACTATGGTCGTTTAACCCCTTAAATGCTGCTGTCAATAACAACTACAGCATACAGAGTGGGGGCTCCATATTTAAGAAACTTGATTCCAGCTCACCCAGTTGCTCTATACTCATCCACCTGGGGCTCAGACACCGGCCTCGCCCTGGCCTCACATCAAGGAAAATAGAAAAAATTGGAGTCCGGCTCAACAGGACTGGATTTTCCTTTTCAAAAGAAAATATAGTGCATACAAAAGAAAAATTTACATGGTCGACATGACCCAGTGGACGCGTTTCTACTGCACTAGGTCTTACTCATGACTCATATTTTGAAAAAAGAAAAGGAAAATCCAGTCCTGTTGAGCCAGACTCCAATTTTTCTAGCTCCCTATTTAACCCCATTGGCACCCTGAGATCTTGATCATGTGGTCCTGATGTTTGCCATTTCAATTCATGCCCAAATAACGGCTTTAGGCTATGTGCACACGCTGCGGTTTTTGGTGCGGATCCGCAGCGTTTTTGACGCTGCGGATCCGCAGCAGTTTTCCATGCGGTGTACAGTACCATGTTAACCTATGGAAAACAAAAACCGCTGTACACATGCTGCGGAAAAAAACGCGCGGAAACGCAGCGGTTTATTTTCCGCAGCATGTCAATTCTCTGTGTGGAATCCGCAGCGGTTTTTCACCTGCTCCAATAGGAAACTGCAGGTGAAAAACCGCAGCAAAAACCGCGATAAATCCGCAGTAAAATCCGCAGCGTGTGCACATGGCCTTAAAGTCTGCCGGCTATAGCGGCTTATTCAGAAGTTATCAACATTTAGGTGGTAAAAATAAACTTTTTCTTTCCTGTCATGCCATTTTGCTTTAATTCCTGAAAAGCACCTGAAGGGTTAATCAACTATCTGAAAGCAATTTTGAATACCGTATATACTTGAGTATAAGCCGACCCCCCTAATTTTGCAACAAAAAACTGGGAAAACTTATTGACTCGAGTATAAGCCTAGGGTGGAAAATGCAGCAGCTACCGGTAAGTGTCAAAAATAAAAATAGATACCAATAAAAGTAAAATTAATGGAGACATCAGTAGGTTAAGTGTTTTTGAATATCCATATTGAATCAGGAGCCCCATATAATGCTCCATACAGTTCATTATGGCCCCATAAGATGCTCCATACAGAATAGGCCCCATATAATGCTCCATACAGTTCATTGTGGCCCCATAAGATGCTCCATATATAAATATGCCCCATATAATGCTCCATGCAGTTCATTATGGCCCCATAAGATGCTCCATACAGAATAGGCCCCATATAATGCTCCATACAGTTCATTATGGCCACATAAGATGCTCCATATACAAATATGCCCCATATAATGCTCCATGCAGTTCTTTATGGCCCCATAAGATGCCTCACATAATGCTTCATGCAGTTCTTTATGGCTCCATAAATGCCCCATATAATGTTCCATGCAGTTCTTTATGGCCCCATAGATGCCCCATATAATGCTCCATGCAGTTCTTTATGGCCCCATAAATGCCCCATATAATGCTCCATGCAGTTATGGCCCCATAGATGCCCCATATAATGCTCCATGCAGTTATGGCCCCATAGATGCCCCATATAATGCTCCATGCAGTTATGGCCCCATAGATGCCCCATATAATGCTCCATGCAGTTATGGCCCCATAGATGCCCCATATAATGCTCCATGCAGTTCTTTATGGCCCCATAGACGCTATATATAGCATTGTGCCACATGTAATGCTGCTGCTGAACTAAAAAAATGACATACCTCTCGTCGCTGCCCGCTGCTCCTCAGCGTCCCGTCTCTCCGCACTGACAGTTCAGGCAGAGGGCGGCGCACACACTAGTACATCATCGCGCCCTCTGACCTGAACAGTCACTGCAGAGGACGCGGAAGACGAGGCGGCGGTGGAACGCGGAAAGGTGAATATGACATACTCACCTGCTCCTGACATGGACCCTGCATGTCCCACGGTCTCCGGGAGCCGGCAGCTTCTTCCTGTAGTGTGCGGTCACATGGTACCGCTCATTATAGTATTGAATATGCGGCTCCACCCCTATGGGAGTGGTGTCCATATTCATTACTTTAATGAGCGGTACCAGTGACCGCTGAACAGGGGAAGAAGCTGCCGCACCAGAAGACTGTGGGACATGCAGGGACCGCGTGAGGAGCGCTGGGAGCAGGTGAGTATTTGACAGGCGTCGCTCACCTGCCGACCCCCCCGCCTTCCATGACTCGAGTATAAGCTGAGAGGGGCACTTTCAGCCCATTTTTTTGGGCTGAAAATCACGACTTATACTCGAGTATATACGGTATATTGAGGGGTGCTGTTTTTAAAATGGTATAACTTTTGGGGGTTCCCAATATATAGGACCCCAAAGTCACATCAAAACTGAACAGGTCCCTAAAAAAATAAGTTTTGTAAATTTCCTTGAAAAAATGAAAAATTACTGCTATATTTTGAAACCTTGTAAAATGTTAACAAAATAAGGCAACATTTTACAAATGGTGCTGATGTAAAGCAGACATGAGGGAAATGTTTATTAATGTTTTTGTGTAGCATGACTATCAAAGGAATAATCATTCAAAGTTTGAAAATTGCACAATTTTTAACATTTTTGTCAATTTTTTTATATTTTTATAAATAAATGTAAAACATATGAACCTAAATTTACCATTATTATAAAATATGATGTGCCACGAAAAAACTATCGCAAAATCAATGGAATATCTTAAAGCATTCCAGGGTTATTACTACATAATGTGACAATGGATAGATTTTTTAAAAATTGACCCGTCACTAAGGGGTTAATCCTGGGGGATACATATCAACCCTCGCATATGATCCCCTCACTGCCTTCCTCCGGATAGTCCCCAATAGTAATAGACTGGTAAGTAATGCTCAAAGAGCACCAATTGGTGAAAATTGTAAAGAAATCTTAAGTAAGACATGTGTAGAGCATGATTTTACCTGAAGCTGTGGTGCCATCTCCCCAGTGCGTGGTTCGGCTGCAGTGTCTTCTGGGAGAGGGGCATCACAGAAAATGTGGTTTTTATAAATAGTTTCCATAGACGAATGGGTGGAAATGTGACAACCTAATGTATAAAAAACTGCCATTGATAGGCACATGCACCACCAGCACTAACCGGAAGTCAACACGGCCGAGGGCGTTATCGGGAGAGGAGAGCGTGTGGCCCACAGTCATGCCCACGTGTGGTCACATGAGCGGTCACACAGTCTCCCCTGCTTTGAGTAGAGACGCCGTTGGTGGTGCCAAGCAACGGAGCAGCAGCGCGCATGCGCACATGACAGAAAAAAGTGAGTAGATATAAAAGATTGAAGCTGCGGTGTAAAGGATGTAGGGGAAAAGAGAAGGAGATGGAAGGATATGAAGGTAATAAGCGATCATAAGACCTATATAAGGAGGGTGTCACACTGCAAAGTGAGAAACACGCGCGAGTCTCTCGCCTCAATACCCGGCACTGCCGGCGGCGGTTCGGACCGGAGCGTTCAGCTGCATAGAAATACTTGCAGCCGCACACTCCGGTCCCGAGAGCAGTTGCAAGTGTGACACCGGCCTAAAGGTATGTGTCATTGATGTGATGCAATGGAATTAAAAACGGAAAGGCAATAAACATGAAAATGGTGTAAAAATAAAGGAGTAAATTTGTGATGAAGAATATAGGGATATAATGAAAAAGTTATCAAACAGCAGCAGAGATATGAAAAAAATAGTTGTCATAAGGAGTGTAAAATATATATACATAGAATAACAGGGCCATTGCACCGCTATGAGAACAACGAAATAGTGATTACAACAATACATCATTATAGTGAGGTAGTACTAACAATAAAGTGCTATGTGCAATAATATCAGAAAGCTTCCTGGAAGATTAAGAGAATATAGAAGAACTAGATGGTGGCCCGATTCTAATGCATCGGGTATTCTAGAATATGTATGTAGTTTATTTATGAAGATTTCAGAATAATGCAATGAATACACAGGATTCGGCCAGCCGGGCACGACCAATTAGCGAAGTGTGGTTCAAATCCCGCACCAATTCACGGCCGGACTGCGCCTGTCGCTGATTGTTCATGGCCGGCCGGGCGCGACCAACCAATCTGTGAAGCCAGGGCAAGCTGCAGGTTTTTGAAAGAGTCTCACAGCCCACGTAGCATATAACAGCCCACGTAGTATATAGCACAGCCACGTAGTATATTGCACAGCCACGTAGTATATAGGACAGCCACGTAGTATATAGCACAGCCATATAGTATATAGGACAGCTCACGTAACAGACAGCCACGTAGTATATTGCACAGCCACGTAGTATATTGCACAGCCCACGTAGTATATTGCACAGCCACGTAGTATATAGCACAGCCCATAATCTCAAAAATGTCTACCAATCCAGAAATTTATTGCAGCAAGGTAGTAATGGTACTAGATTAGATTAATATTTACCTTTTAATAATAATATTTAAAACCCAAATTTTGACAAGAACCAACAAACCAGACACTACACTGCAAACAACACTGTACACCCAATATTGAACAAACAACTTCTATGGGTATATCAAAATTCAAATATTGCTCAAATTAGTTCCTAAATCTTAGTCTCTCAGCCAATAGACTCATACAACCTGAGCGATATCATGGCAGTGGCTTTTGGCACTATGCAATTACTTTCTATGTCATATGTGAATAAAAAAGTAGCTATATTATATAAATGCCACATATTGCATACTTGCCATAATTATAAACAAACAAAAAAAAAGACATCTGCTTAAAGTAATGGAATGGTCTCACCCGGGTTCATATACATCGATTCATCCTGGTCTCTAGGACGGCTCCAAATGTTGATCCGGGGGTGGGGATCACCGCAAGATGATTTTGAACAAGAAGGTTGTTTATTCCTTGTGAGGAAAACACTTTCCTCCCCCAACCTTGTTATTTATTTCTTTTTCCTCCCCTGATGATTTGAGAAATGAAACGCATTGGAAGGTTATGGGGATAATATTTAATGTCTGAGAATCCTAGTGGTGGGTTTTGAAGTTCATGGGGATTTGTGTATATCCATCCTCCACCTCCGGATCGCCAGAAGAATTCTTTTGGAGTCGTCCTGGAGACCAGGATGAATCGATGTATATGAACCCGGGTGAGACCATTCCATTACTTTAAGCAGATTTTTTTTTTTTTTGTTTATAATTATGGCTACTATGCAATATGTGGCATTTATATAGCTACGTTTTTTATTCACATATGACATAGAAAGTAATTGCATAGTGCCAAAAGCCACTGCCATGATATCGCTCAGGTTGTATGAGTCTATTGGCTGAGAGACTAAGATTTAGGAACTCATTTGAACAATATATGTTTGTAGTGTGGTGTCTGGCTTGTTGATTCTTGTCAAAATTTGGGTTTTAAATATTATTAAAAGGCAAATTTAATATAGCACAGCCCATGCAGTATATAACACAGCCCACGCAGTATATAACACAGCCCACGCAGTATATAACAGCCCACGTAGTATATAGCACAGCCACGTAGTATATTGCACAGCCACATATATAGCACAGCCCACGTAGTATATAGCACAGCGACGTAGTATATAACACAGCCCACGCAGTGTAAGACACAGCCCACGCAGTATATAACAGGCCACATAGTATATTTCACAGCCACGTAGTATATAGCACAGCCCACGTAGTATATAACACAGCCCACGTAGTATATAGCACAGCCCACGTAGTATATAGCACAGCCCACGCAGTATACAACACAGCCCACATAGTATATAGCACAGCCATGTAGTATATTGCACAGCCACGTAATATATTGCAGTCATGTAGTATATAGCACAGCCCACGCAGTATATAACGGCCCATGCAGTATATAACACAGGCCACATAGTATTTAGCACAGCCCATGTAGTATATAGCACAACCGCGTAGTATATAGCCCAGCCCACGCAGTATATAACAGCCCACGTAGTATATAGCACAGCCACGTAGCATATAGCACAGTCACGTAGTATACTGCACAGCCACATAGTGTATAGCACAGCCCACGTAGTATATAGCACAGCGACGTATATAACACAGCCCCGCAGTATATAACGCAGCCCACGTAGTATATAACAGCCCACATAGTATATAACAGCCCACATAGTATATAGCAATGTGGGCGCCATATCCCTGTTAAAAAAAAGAATTAAAATAAAAAATAGTTATATACTCACCTTCCGGCAGGCCCCGGATCCACCCCAGGCCTTTAGCGATGCTCCTCGCGACGCTCCGTTCCCAGTAATGCCTTGCGGCAATTACCCGTGATGATGTAGCGGTCTCGCGAGACCGCTATGTCATCTGGGGTCATTGCCACAATGCATTCTTGGGACCGGAGTGTCGCAAGGAGCGGGAAAGACTGCCGCGGACGCCGGAAGGTGAGAATATAATGATTTTTTTTATTATTACTTTTAACATTGTTTTTACTATTGATGCTGCATAGGCAGCATCAATAGTAAAAAGTTGGTCACACAGGGTTAATGGTAGCATTATGCCGCGGTGTAACGCAGTCCATTTAACGGACTGCTAAGACGCTATGTGGGCACTGACTGGAGGGGAGTATGGAGAGGGCACTGACTGGAGGGGAGTAGGGATGGGCCAATTCACGGCCAGACTGTGCCTGTCGAAATCAGCAACGCGGGATTTCCATGACAGACAAACAGACGGAAGTGGACCTTAGACAATTATATATATAGATAGTGGGACAATAACCAATGAATCAAAAATGGAGGGGAAGAGGGACAACTTTAGTCCGTTGTTATCCAGATGCAATTGCGCCAATGTCCCTTCATTCCCCTGTCAAATAGATATCCCACAGCCAGCAAAAGTAAAGAACATCTGATAGAAAGGGCAAGTATTACACACTAGGAGATAAAATATAAAAGTTAAAATCAAGAATAAGAACAAGCAGTAAAAGACATACAGTGGGGGGAAAATAGTATTTAGTCAGCGACCAATTGTGCAAGGTCTCCCACTTAAAAAGATGAGAGAGGCCTGTAATTGACATCATAGGTAGACCACAACTATGAGAGTCAAAATGAAAAAGCAAATCCAGAAAATCACCTTGTCTAATTTGGCAAGATTTATTTTGCAAATTATTCTGGAAAATAAGTATTTGGTCATTAACAAAAGTTCATCTCAATATTTTGTTATATATCCTATGCTGGTAATGACAGTGGTCAAACATTTTCTGTAAGTCTTGACAAGGTTGGCACACACTGTTGGTGGTATGTTGGCCCATTCCTTTATGCAGATCTCTAGAACAGTGATGTTTTGGACATGTCGCTGGGCAACAAGAACTTTCAACTCCCTCCAAAGGTTTTCTATGAGGTTGAGATCTGGAGACTGGCTAGGCCACTTCAGGACCTTCATATGCTTCTTACGAAGCCACTCCTTCATTGCCCTTGTGGTGTGCATGGGATCATTATCATGCTGAAAGACCCATCCACGTTTCATCTTGAATGCCCTTACTGATGGAAGGAGATTTGCACTCAAAATCTCACAATACATGGCCCCTTTCATTCTTTCATGTACACGGATCAGTCGTCCTGGTCCCTTAGCAGAGAAACAGCCTCAAAGCATGATGTTATCACCTCCATGCTTCACAGTAGGTATGTTGCTCTTTGGATGCAACTCAGCATTCTGTCTCCTCCAAACGCCAAGTTTTGTTTCTACCAAACAGTTCTACTTTGGTTTCATCACACCATATGACATTCTCCCAATACTGTTCTGGATAATCCAAATCCTCTCTAGCAAACTTCAGATGGACCCTGACATGTACTGGCTTAAGCAAGGGGACACATCTGGCACTGCAGGATCTGAGTCCCTGACAGGGTAGTGTGTTACTGTTGGTAGGCTTTGTTACTGTGGTTCCAGCTCTATGCAGGTCATTTACTAGGTCCCCCCGTGTGGTTCTGGGATTTTTGCTCACCGTTCTTGTGATCATTTAGACCCCACGAGGTGAGATCTTGTGTGGAGCCCCAGATCGAGGGAGATTATCAGTGGTCTTGTATGTCTTCCATTTTCTTATTATTGCTCCCACAGTTGATTTCATCACGACAAGCTGCTTGCCTATTGCAGATTCAGTCTTCCCAGCCTGGTGCAGGGCTACAATTTTGTTTCTTGTGTCCTTCGACAGCTCTCTGGTGTTCTCCATAGTGGAGTTTGGAGTGTAACTGTTTGAGGTTGTGGTTCAAAAAAAATCACTGCACGCGTACGAGTTGAAAATTATGCTTCAAGTGAGGATTTATTAATAGTGATTGCTGAAGCGACAGGCAAAATGACATTTCGGCCAGTTAATAGCCTTAATCACATAGTCGCCCATTTAATGAAGCATCTTAGGTCAAAGATAGTTATTATCCCTGTGGCGTAGTATTTCATACAATATGAAGAAGGTTCCACACAGTAGGTTCTGGTGTGGAGCGGTCTCTATCCGTTGGTGGCACAGTGGTAAAAGTTGACACTTCCGTGTCACCACGCTTAGACACGGAAGTGTCAGCTTTTACCACTGTGCCACCAATGGATAGCGACAGCTCCACAGCAGAATCTACTGTGTGGAACCTTCTTTTGTCAGCACCTGTGAAAGATTTCACAATTTAGAACCCATTACTCTGGGTACTTCACCTTAACACAAGTCCAGTATTTACCAGTGGGGATACACCATATCATATTGTATTAAATACTACACCACAATGGGCGACTGTGATCAAGGCTATTAACTGGCCGAAACATCATTTTGTCTGTCGCTTCAGCAATCACTATTAATAAATCCTCACTTGAAGCATAATTTTCAACTCGTACGTGTGCAGTGATTTTTTTTAACTATCGTTTATGGGACCACTGGCCCCTTTCACTAGCACCATCATTCTAATCTTTAAGTTGAGTGCTAGCCATTGTATTTTTGAGTCTATTGTTTGAGGTTGTGGACAGGTGTCTTATACTGATAACAAGTTCAAACAGGTGCCATTACTACAGGTATTAAGTGGAGGACAGAGGAGCCTCTTAATGAAGAAGTTACAGGTCTGTGAGACCCAGAAATCTTGCAAGTTTTTAGATGACCAAATACTTATTTTCCACCATATTTTGCAAAATAAATCTTGCCAAATCAGACAAGGTGATTTTCTGGATTTATTTTCTCATTTTGACTCTCATAGTTGTGGTCTACCTATGATGTCAATTACAGGCCTCTCTCATCTTTTTAAGTGGGAGAACTTGCACAATTGGTCGCTAACTAAATACTTTTTTTCCCCACTGTAGATGCCAAACACAAAATGCATGGTGTGAAATAATCAGAGGAAAGGGTCAAAACAAAGTCCGTAGTTGCCATATCCAACTGGATTCTTTTTGTGCCAGAAGGCGACTGAGATTGCCCCTACGCAGATCCGTTTGTATCCGGTCAATACACTTATATGTAGACCTGAGGATCGCAAGAGTGGTATATCTTGAAATGCCTGGGAATGGTTGCTTTACCCACTGGGGCTATGGTGATGTATTAGGAGCACTTTTTGTATAATTTCTTTTGCAATTTGCATTTTAACTTAAATTTTTTTTTTCCAATAAACTGTTTATATTTTATTGAGCTGGAACATTGCATTTTTTCTATCTTCCAAGGTGGATAGTAGCGCCTCACTAAATGGTCCCGGAGATTTTGGGAATGTCTTGCTGTGAAGGAGGGACGAGGGTGGTAGGTATGCTCACCTGTGATTTTGCACTTAAACCTCGGCATATTATCCTCATCTTTTAACAGGGTCACTAGACGGCTTACCCTTTAACTGTACCTAGTTCCCCTTTTATGATTCCTAGAGTTTGATGAACTGTCTGCAGCCCTTGGACCCCAAAAGAACAATTTTACTTTCATCACTCCACAAAATGTTTCTCCATTTCTCTTTAGGCCAGTTGATGTGTTCTTTGGCAAATTGTATCCGCTTCAGTACGTCTTTTTTTTAACAGTGGGACTTTGCGGGGACTTTTTGCTAAGAGATTCGCTTCACACAGGCGTCTTCTGTCAGTACTCTCAGGTAACCGGAGACTGTCTTTGATCATCCTGGAGCTGATCATTGGCTGAGCCTTTGCCACTCTGGCTATTTTTCCATCCATTCGAATGGTAGACTTCCTTTTTCTACCAAATCTCTCTGGTTTGGCTTTCCATGTTGGAGATCATTTTAGCTGAACAGCCTATCATTGTCTGCACTTCTTTATAAGTTTTACCCACTACAATCAAATTTTTAATCAAAGTACGCTGTTCTTCTGAACAATGTCTCGAACGACCTATATTTCTCAGGCTTTTAAGGAGAAATGCATGTACAACATGGCCTGACTTCACCCTTAAATAAGAGCTACCAGATTTAGACCTGCTTCTTCACAGAATAATTGACCTCACTGATTGAACTCCACACTGCTATTATTTTGAACACACCCCCTTTCAATTAATTATTCTAATACACAGACTCAAAAACATGCAGATCATGAATGCAGAGTTTGTTGGTCTTCTTAGAATCTACTGCACCAGCTGATAAATTGTTTGACATGTGGTAATATAATTTATACCAAAAACAGTGATTAATCTGGTTAGTTATATTGAACTGCTATTATTTTGAACACTACAAGCATATCTGAGTGCTGTCTATAAAAAATGCACACGGACCAATGTTATTCAATGGAGCAGTGCAGATGAACAATTTTATTTCATTGACTTTGACAAAAGTTCAAAAAGTTATTTTCTTACAGATACGTTGCAGTTCTGTTACTACCGTACATACTCGTGTATAAGCCAAGATTTTCAGCACATTTTTTGTGCTGAAAACGCTCCCCCCCCCCTTAGATTATACACAAGTCATTGTCCAGAAAGCCAAATGGGGAGCGGCGGAGCAGTGGCAGGAGCCAGCTAATAGAAGACATCATACTCACCCTCCTGGCGCCGTCGCTGCATCTCCATCCCGGCGGCTCTTCCAGTCCTGAACGGTTACGTGGTTCCGCTCATTAAGGTAATGAATATGCACGCATCTCTACTCCCATAGGCGTGGAGCGCATATTCATTACCTTAATGAGCGGAACCACGTGACCGCTCAGCACAGGAGAGCTGCCACGCCGGCACAACGGAGATGCAGCGATTGCGCGAGAAGAGTGAGTAGGAAGGAGGGGAAGTGGGCCATGCATACAACGATGAGATGGGGGGTGAGCCATGTGGGACCGGGGGAGCCATGCATACAACACAGCCCATGTAGTATATAACACAGCCCACGTAGTATATAACACAGCCCACGTAGTATATAACACAGCCCACGTAGTATATAACACAGCCCACATAGTATATAGCACAGCCACGTAGTATATTGCACAGCCACGTAGTATATTGCACAGCCACGTAGTATATTGCACAGCCACGTAGTATATTGCACAGCCATGTAGTATATAACACAGCTCACATATTATATAACAGCCACGTAGTATATTGCACAGCCACGTAGTATATTGCACAGCCACGTAGTATATTGCACAGCCACGTAGTATATAGCACAGCCCACGTAGTATATAGCACAGAGATGTAGTATATAACAGCCCACACAGTATATAACACAGCCCACGCAGTTTACAACACAGCCCACGCAGTATCTAACAGCCCACGTAGTATATAGCAAAGTGGGCACCATATCCCTGTTAAAAAAATAATTAAAATAAAAAATAGTTATATACTCACCCTCCGGCGGCCCCTGGATCCAGCCCAGGCGTTTAGTGATGCTCCTCAGGACGCTCCGGTCCCAAGAATGCATTGCGACAATAACACGTGATGATGTAGCAGTCTCGCTACATTCTTGGGACCGGAGCGTCGCGAGGAGCGGGAAAGGCGCCGGAAGGTGAGAATATAATGATTTTTTATTTTTTTAATTCTTTTTAACATTAGATCTTTTTACTATTGATGCTGCATAGGCAGCATCAATAGTAAAAAGTTGGTCATACAGGGTTAATAGCAGCGTTAACGGACTGCGTTACACCGCG
This sequence comes from Ranitomeya variabilis, assembly GCF_051348905.1. Classification (NCBI taxonomy): domain Eukaryota; kingdom Metazoa; phylum Chordata; class Amphibia; order Anura; family Dendrobatidae; genus Ranitomeya; species Ranitomeya variabilis. The sequence continues at coordinate 316,475,973 of NC_135232.1, read as the reverse complement.
TTATGCCGCAGTGTAACGCAATCCATTTAACGGACTGCTAAACCGCTATGTGGGCGCTGACTGGAGGGGAGTAGGGAAGGGCAAATTCGCGGCCGGACTGTGCCCGTCGCTGATTGGTCGTGGCCAGCCAGCCGCGACCAATCAGCGACGTGGGATTTCCGTGACAGACAAACAGATGGACGGAAGTGACCCTTAGACGATTATATAGATAGATACTCGAGTATATACGGTAAGTTAGCTGTTAGCTGTAAATGGTCTTGTAAATGATTAATAGCTATTGCTGTAAAAAATGGATGGTATATGCATGAAGAGTGAGAACAAATTAGAGTTTTCTGGCAAAACTGTTGACAGAACCCGCTCTGGTAGAAACTGTGTAGATCATACGGCAAACGCCATGATAACTGCAGCATGCAAATGTAAGCAAGCACCAATCGATGATCTACCAAAATGATCGCCATTTGGTCTGGGCAGGTAATTTGCAAATTGATTGGTTCTTGTTTACTCATATTTACATGCTTCGATTATTACGAGATTTCTTTATGAACGATTGCTCCCCACAGTTACCATTATTGCCACCAGCGCGTCCCTATTTAGACAACGCTTCCCTAATTCAGGTCATAAATATACGCTAAGGAATTGCAGTGAATACAATTATTTATTATTTATAAGTGAAGTTGCATAAACCCAAGCGGTCTGAAGCGAATAATAACAAAAAATTATAGTTTTTCAGATTAAAAAAACACCTTTTTTTCTTTTAAAAAGCTGACTGTTTTTCAGTGGGCTCTGTCTGGTTTTGCATTTTGAGATAAGCCATGGGGACAAGATTAGCACTACTTATAAGGCTACTTTCACACTAGCGTCGTGCACTGCACGTCGCTATGCGTCGTTTTGTAGAAAAAACGCATCCTGCAAAAGTGCTTGTAGGATGCGGTTTTTTTCCATTGACTTGCATTAGCGACGCAGTGTGACGCATTGCCACACGTCGCAACCGTTGTGCGACGGTTGCGTCGGACCGTCGCCACCAAAAAACGTTGCTTGTAACGTTTTTTGGTGCGTCGAGCCCGTCTTTTCCGACCGCGCATGCGCGGCCGGAACTCCGCCTCCCCGCACCTCACAATGGGGCAGTGGATGCGTTGAAAAACAGCATCCGCTGCCCCCGTTGTGCGGCGCTTCCACAGTATGCGCCGGTGCGCCACAACGTCGCATTGCGATGTGCAGTGCACGACGCTAATGTGAAAGTAGCCTAAGAGAAAAGTCAACACCCATTTCAAGTCAAGAATTCCTTAAAGGGACTCTGTCACCTGAATTTGGAGGGAACAATTTTCAGTCATATGGGCGGGTTTTCGGGTGTTTGATTCGCCCTTTCCTTACCCGCTGGCTGCATGCTGGCTGCAATATTGGATTGAAGTTCATTCTCTGTCCTCCATAGTCCAAGATTGCCTTGTGCAGGCATGTACTACGGAGGACAGAGAATGAACTTCAATCCAGTATTGCAGCCAGCATGCAGCCAGCGGGTAAGGAAAGGGTGAATCAAACACCCGAAAACCCCGCCCCTATGACTGAAAATTGTTCCCTCCAAATTCAGGTGACAGAGTCCCTTTAACCCCTTTTGACCTTAATGACGAAGCCAAATTTTACAATTCTGACCATTGTCACTTGATGTGGTTTTTATCCTGGAACGCTTCAATGGATCCCACTGATTCTAAGACTTTTTTCATGACATATTGTACTTCATGATAGTGGTTCAATTTCTTCACTACAACTTGGGTTTATTTGTGAAATAAATGGAAATTTGGCGAAACTTTAAAAAATGTGGCAATTTTCAAACTTTGAATTCTTATGCCCTTAAATCAGTATGAGATACGTCATACAAAATAATAAATAAATGATATCTCCCACATGTCTACTTTACATCCGCACAATTTGTGAACATTTACCTTTTCACAAACATTTTACTTCAGAACAATTTTTTTTTTCACAAGTATAAAAAGGAAAAATGAACAACAAAATTTGTTGTGCAATTTCTGTTGAGCATGCCGATACCCCATATGTGGGGTAGCACTACTGTTTGGGCACAAGGCAGAGCTCGGAAGGGAAGGAGCACCGTTTTACTTTTTGATCTCAAAATTGGCTGGAATAGACAGCAGATGCCATGTTGGGTTTGGAGAGCCCCTAATGTGCCTAAACAGCAGAAAACCCCCCACTTCTGACCCCCTTTGAAAACTAAACTCCTCAAGGATTTTATCCAAGGGTATATTGAGCATTTTGAACCCACAGGTGCAACACAGAATTTGACAACATTAGGTCATCATATTGAAAAAGTTAATTTTCTTCACAAAAATCTTATTTTAGCCCCAAATTTCTCACTTTTGCCAGAGATTACACCAAAAAGTGGACCCCACAACTTGTTACCCACTGGCGATACCCCATATTTAGTCAAAATTTTCTGTTTGGGCAAACAGCAGGGCTCGAACAGGAAGGGGCACAATGTGAAATATGGAACACAAATTTGGCTTTATTTGAAATAGATTGTAATATTTGCAGATCCTGTGTGGTTCAAGAGCAACAGAAATCCCCCATAATTGTCTTTTTTTGTAAATTATACCATCTAATTTATTACTCTAGGGAGATATTGAGTAGTTTGGTACAATTTGCATTTATTTTATGATTCTGAAGAACACACCGCAGCACCAGCCAGCAACCGCTGGGCACCCGGAGACACCCGGACACCCCCTCATCCCAGCCTATGGCCTACACCCATGCTATCTGTAAGGCATGTCCGCTTTGTAAGACGCACCCCCCATTTTCCCCCCAACTTTGGGAGAAAAAAAGTGCATCTTACAAAGCAAAAAATACAGTAATTTTATTCCAGAGGCTGCTAAAACATTTGAAGGGAAAAATAACTGTCATGATACCACAGTGGTGGGGTGACTGCGGTATTTGGTCCTGCCTCTGAAGCTTCAGCAGTGATGACCGACCCCACTACCATCGGGCTGTGGAATTCCATGGCGTCACTCACTGAAAAATGCTCTACTTCAGAGGCAGATTAAGTATCACATCCGGAGCAAAGCAGGGTGTACACTTGCTCAGCGCTAAATGTTCTGCGAGCCATTGCTTTATTCACCTGCCTAACAAAAACCTACCCTAATCTAACACTACTAGCCCTAAACCTAATCTAATACTAGTATTTTTTTTACTGACTATCCATAATAAGAGTAACCCTAACCCTAATAAGTGTAACCCTAACTGCAAAAAATGAGAAAAATAACAATTATAAAAAAATATACCGTATATAATTTGACAATGGGGATGGCACAGAATGGGGGTAATCAGTGAGGTTTAGGGGGTTTGCAGACGCGGACGTAGAAATGATTTTTTGTCACTTTTTCTTTTCTGATAGGAGAAAAGAGAGAGGCACAGCCCAAGTGCTGTTATATTTACTAGTACTGGGGGCTTTTGATCACTGTGATAGGGTTTATCACAGTAATCAAAAGCCAGCAGCCAATGAGAAAATTCCCAGCTGGGTGCAGGCAGGCAGATCTTGGCGGGCGCACTGCACATGCGCCCGCCATTTTCTTTCTGCAGAAGGAAGGAGGAGGACCGAGGGATCACTGATCCTGTACCTAAGGTATCGTTGTGGGCTCAGAGGACCCCATTACTCTCTTCACTGATATGTTAGATCATATCAGAGAAGAGAGAAATGGATTTTAAATCTGACTTTTTTTATATACATATGATTGCCGTTATTTGGCATAGACAGAAAGCTGTGAATCAGTGGTGTGGCCAGGCTTATATGGAGGACTACATGGCAGGAGGTTTACTAGTCCTCTAATGATAATCTCCTGCTGATAAAACTGTGATTGTAGTAAAGCTACAGCAAGAAGCCCAGTAAGTGGCACATCACTGGAATCAAGATTTCTGTCAGTACATTATGCTGCTCCTAGATTAGGTGTAAAAATACTGAAGGCAGATTTCCTTCAAGTCTGACTTGCTTATATTTACTTTAAGCACTACTTTTACCCTCCATACAATATAATATTTTATTATAGGTCAATAGTGTCCATTTAGCAAACTTGACCGCTATTACAAAAACGCTAAATACATGTAAACAGTTTCACAGGCTGAACTAGATTAGATGAAAGGAGTTTTTCTGCCGATGAACTTCAGTAGTCTTCCTTTTCACAGACATAATGCCTTGGTGTATCGGTAGTGATTGATTTATGCAAGTAAATTTGGTTAGCAAAAAGCTGAAAAGTAAAAGTGACAAGAATTGTTTTGGTAAAGTTATCATTACAAAGCATAAAAACATTAGCACTGTAAAAACAATTTAAATCAAACAATTAATAAATTACTTTATTAAATGACCATCATAAAACAATAAATTACTTGGCTATATTAGTTATCGCCATTACTGTAACAAGCTGTACAATACAGTGAACCTACTACTTATAGGGGTTAGTAAATGGCAGGGATAAACATGCTGGAATTGCTTTTCATCTGCATTACAAATAAATTGTTTATTTATATTGATGGAAAAATGGCTCGTAAAAAATACAGGTTGACATGTTTTGCATTTTTGTATGAAAATATCTGAAATTTGCCAATTTTTTTTTTTTTAATTAGCAATTTTCCAACTTTGGATGCTTATAACCTAAAAACCAGATAGTCATACCACACAAACTAGTTAACAATGTGTACTTTACGTCAGCATCATTTTTCAAACGACTTTTCTGTACCACTGGAGTACAGAGCAGAGTCACAAATCTCAGTTCCCTACCGCAGTCTTCTGTTATCAGCGCCTCTCCGGAGGGTCTTCTGCAGGCTGTGACTAGCTGGACCGCTCCAGTGTTTGCTGGGCTAGCCAGATGTCATAACTCGGCTAAGGCCGTAGAATACGGCCGAGTGTTATGTGAGAAAACATCGCATAGCACCCTGCCCAGTGATAATCTATGGGGCAGATCCAAGGCCGGTTTTAGGCAAAGTGGGGCCCTAGGCAAAGTTTAAAATGGGGCCCCAAATGCTAACATATTGCACATCATACAGAAGCATTTTGGTTGTATTTACATGCGCTGATCTCAGGCCGCTAAACGAGTGTGATCGACAATACTGAAGTCGTTGGACGCTTGTTTCCCGGCCTTTTTCCACCATCTGAGAAAGAATGAAGGGGACAGAACGATCACTAATAGATCACTAACAGATCACCATACAGTATCATGTTATCAGCAGCACATCTACAGTTTACACCGGCGATGTGCTGCTGAGAACAATGATTTTTATTCCGGCATAAACAATCCAATCACCCAATGAATATGCAGCATTTTGCTTGTTTAGTATAATACACCCCATAGTCCTCCATATATTATAATGTGCACCACAGTCCTCCATATTTTAAAATGCACACCCCATAGTCCTCCATATAATATAATGTGCCCCATAGTCCTCCATATAGTATAATACACTCCTCATAGTCCTCCATAGAGTATTATGCACTTCCCATAGTCCTCCATATAGTATAATACACTCCTCATAGTCCTCCATATATTAAAATATACTCCTCAGTCCTCCATATAGCATAATACACTCCTCACAGTGCTCCATATAGTATAATGCACTGCCATAGTCATCCATGTAGTACTATTCACTTCCCATAGTATAATGCACCCCATAGTTCTTCATATAGTATAATGTATTCCCCATAGTCCTTGATACAGTATAATTCAGCCTACATATAGTATAATGCAGCCACCACCCCACAGAGTATAATGCAGCCACCCCACAGAGTATAATGCAGCCACCCCAGAGTATAATGTAACCCCCCACAGAGTATAATGTAACCTCCCCATAGAATATAATGCAGCCCCCCATAGAATATAATGGAGCCCCGAACAGGATATAATACAGCCCACCTCCCCATAGAATATACTGTAGCCCCATCAAAGGGTATGATGCAATCATCCCTCATAAAATCTAATAAAGCCCCCCACAGAATATAATGCAGCCCCCTCAATAGAATATAATGTATAATGTACCCCCCAAATATATAACACAGCCACATAGTATATAACACAGCCTCCCCCATAGAATATAATATACCCCCATAGTATATAGCACAGCCCACATAGTAGTATATAGCACAGCCACGTAGTATATAGCACAGCCCACACAGTAGTATATAGAACAGCCCACGCAGTAGTATAAAGCACTGCCCACACAGTAGTATACAGCACTGCCCACACAGTAGTATACAGCACTGCCCACACAGTAGTATACAGCACAGCCCACACAGTAGTGTATAGCACAGCCCACACAGTAGTATACAGCACTGCCCACAATAGTATACAGCACTGCCCACACAGTAGTATACAGCAGAGGTCCCCAACCTTTTTTGCACCAGGGACTGGCTTTAAGCAAGACCAGTTTTCCATGGCCCGGTGGGGGTGGGGCAGAGGCGGGGCTTTGGTCATATGGGGGTGGGGTTATGGAGGGATGGAGCTTAGTGCATACTTATCATATAATTATGACATTTATAATGAGAATGTGATTCAAACTGATTCAATGTGATTCAAACCTATAAAGCTGTGCCTTATATATAGTGCTCTGCACCGTTGCCCCATAGATGCTCCACATAAAGCTGTGCCTTATATATAGTGCTCTGCACCGTTGCCCCATAGATGCTCCACATAAAGCTGTGCCTTATATATAGTGCTCTGCACCGTTGCCCCATAGATGCTCCACATAAAGCTGTGCCTTATATATAGTGCTCTGCACCGTTGCCCCATAGATACTCCACATAAAGCTGTGCCATTGCTGCTGCTGCTGCAATAAAAAAAAAAACAACACATACTCACCTCTCTTGCCGCAGCTCCTCAGCGTCCCGTCGCGGCGTCTCTCCGCACTGACTGATCAGGCAGAGGGCGGCGCGCACACTATATGCGTCATCGCGCCCTCTGACCTGAACAGTCAGTGCGGAGAGACGCCGGGAAGATGGCGCGACGCCCGGCGGGTGGAACGAGGACAGGTGAATATGTAATACTTACCTGCTCCCGGCGTCCCGCTCCTTCCCCCGGACAGCTGGTCTTCGGTGCCGCAGCCTCTTCCTCTGTCAGCGGTCACCGGCACCGCTGATTAGAGAAATGAAGCTAGCTGTCAGCGGCGCCGCGGACCGGCTGAAAAACCCCAACGGCCCGGTCCTGGTCCGCGGACCGGCGGTTGGGGACCTCTGGTATACAGCACTGCCCACACAGTAGTATACAGCACAGCCCACACAGTAGTATACAGCACTGCCCACAGTAGTATACAGCACTGCCCACAGTAGTATACAGCACTGCCCACAGTAATATACAGCACTGCCCACACAGTAGTATACAGCACAGCCCACCCCCCCTTCCCTCCCCTCCCGAGAATGGCCCCACAGTCCAGTAAAAAAAAACACACAAGCTCCTTACCTCTCCCCAAGCCTGCGCTGCTCCTGTGTCGGCGGCTGCCGCCGCACTGCCTGGCACACAGTGAGTATGCGATGACGCGCACCCACTGTGTCCGAGGCAGAGCGGGGAATGATGGGAGAGGGAGCGTAAGGTGACACTCTCTCCTTCATCATTGCTTTGAACTGTACCCGCAGACGCCGGTACAGTTCAATGCGGCGGGGGAGTTGGCGCTGGCGGCAGGCGGGCCCCCTGCCTCACAGGGGCCCCATAGCGGCTGCGTGACTTGCCGCTAGCGGGGGCCCCAGGCAGCTGCCTGCCCCTAAAGCTGGCCCTGGGCAGATCACATCAGCGTTTTTTTTTCTCAGGTATATTTGACGTACGTGTAAAATCGCAGCATGCTGTAATTGGCACCGAGACTTGCCAATGTAAGCATATGGGTGCGAGGAAAAAAATCGCTCGAAAAAACGGCAATTCATCTGAAGTGTACAGTAAAATCACAGAGTGACAAGTTAGAATAGAATAGATACAGAGGTGGAAATAAGTATTTGATCCCTCACTGATTTTGTAAGTTTGCCCATTGACAAAGTCATGAACAGTCTATAATTTTAAGGGTAGGTTAATTTTAACATTGAGAGATAGAATATCAAAAATAAAATTCCGAAAATCACAGTCAGATGTTTTTTTGAAGTTGATGATGATGTTTGCGCACATGTCAGGAGGAATTTTGGGCCACTCCTCTTTGCAGACCATCTCTAAATCATTAAGATTTTGAGGCTGTCGCTTGGCAACTCAGAGCTTCAACTCCCTCCATAAGTATTGGATTATGGTCTGGAGACTGGCTAGGCCACTCCATGACCTTACTGTGCTTCTTTATGAGCCACTCCTTTGTAGCCTTGGCTGTATGTTTTGGGTCATTGTCTTGCTGGAAGACCCAGCCAGGACCCATTTTTAATGTTCTGGCGGAGGGAAGGAGATTGTCACTCAGGCTTTTACGGCACTTCGCTCCATCCATTCTCCCAATGATGAGGTGAAGAAGTCCTGTGCCCTTATCAGAGAAACACCCCAAAAACATAATGTTTCCACCTCCATGCTTGACAGTGGGGACTGTGTTCTTTGGGTCATAGGCAGCATTTCTCTTCCTCCAAACACGGCGAGTTGAGTTAATGCCAAAGACCTAAATTTTTGTCTCATCTGACCACAACACCTTATCCCAATCACTCACAGAACCATCCTGGTGTTCTTTGGCAAGCTTTAGACGGGCCTGGACATGTGCCTTCCTGAGCAGGGAGACCTTCATGGCACTGCAGGATTTTAAACATTTACGGCATAATGTGTTACCAATGGTTTTCTTGGTGACTGTGGTCCCAGCTGCCTTGAGATCATTAACAAGTTCCCCCCATGTAGTTTTAGTCGGATTTCTCACCTTCCTCATGATCAAGGATACCCCACAAGGTGAGATTTTTTCATGGTGCCCAAGATCGATGTCGATAGACAGGCATTTTGTATTTCTTCAAGTATATAATGGTATGTGCAAAAGCGGCAATATTAGGGGAAAAAAATGCAGCTGCAAAACAGGACAAAAACCACAAATGTTGTCAACAATAAAATATAAAAAAACTTTAGGTTGTTTTGCGCTGTGCATGTAATCTCCACCTTATGATAACACAACTTCCTATATTCTATGGAACCTACTGCTTCTTTAATATAAATAGCATGCAACAATCAAAAAAAATTTGCCCTCATAAAATCAAATCAGCACAAAAGTACAAATGGCTACATATATAAAAAAAAACAATCCACCAATCTTACTCAGACTATAAACCAATTAGTTCAAGTACCGCAAGTTCGTTAGCAGTTCAGTATGATAAAGTGCTTAGTGCTAGCAAGTACCTCATCAAGCGATGATATCAGTCTCAAAAGCGGAGGTGCAATCTCAGATAATATCCAGATGGAGTCCGAGGTGAAAGGAATATGAAGATCTCTTCAGGAGTGTAGTCCTGGCCGGTGACATACACCCCCTAAGCGTCCTCACTAGTGGTGCGCAACAGGAGCCGGTACACGCTTGGAGCCTGTGGTGCTGCAGACGCCGAACAGGACCTTGCAGGACGTAGGTAGTCACGTGACAATCCAAAGTAAGGAACGCTGTGTGGACTCCTGTCTGTGGACAGGAGTCTTTTATAAAGGTGACTATGTAAGACAACTGTCTTTAATGCAGGTCTCGAGTTCATTAGGAGCATCTAACTGGTGTGTACTTATTTCTCACTGCAAAATGCAAATACATTTATATAATTTATACAATGTGATTTGCTTATTTTTGATATTCTATCTCTCAATGTTAAAATTAACCTACCTGTCAGGACTCTGAACATTTTGATTACCTTTTGTGCATTACTGCCCTTTTCCAAGATGGCGTCTTTGGTCTCATGTGCACTGTGTCTTCCTGCTATATAACTCCACCCCAGCCTTTAGTCTGTGCTAGAGTATTCTGCCTTGCATCCAGCTCCTGACGACTCCCTGGCTTTGCACCTGCTCCTGTGAACCTGTGTGGTGATCCTGCTACTCAGCTCTGAGTTTCTGCTGCATACATCGGTTTCCAGTAATCCTCCATCTGGCTGCTTGTGCTTGTATCCATCTGCATTTGCTGGACATGTAAGCTGTTGCTGCTCTGCTTAAACCTGAGACTATTAACCAGGCCTCCCTGGTTGTGCTAAGATATTATTTGAACTGCCTTCTAAGCATATCTATCTGTGTTTGGACTAAGACAAGGACTTATTCGTGTCAAATATCCTCAAGAATAATTGTGCTTCATAGACTTTCTGCGTGATTGCATTTTCCTCTGAAGTTCCCTATAGACTGCTAAGCTGCGTTTAATATTTACACCAAGTGTTGTGGACTTGAGTTTCTCTCTGCACCTGTTTGAATCACCGTGTGATAATATAGACTTTACCACTTATAAAACTGTGTCCTGTAGTTGTCTTGTTCCATGCAAAGAATCTCCTGAGTTATCCCTTATAATCACTACAGGATACTCTAGCCTCAAAAGAGGAGACTGCTAGAACAATGACTGCAGAAAGCAGACTAGAGCAGGTGTTCTCCATAATTAGATCACTGCAGAAAGATGTGGAAGGTCTGCAAAAGAATTTTGGAAGCTTTGAACACAATCAACAAGTGTTTGGACAGACTTTGCAGGACTTAAGCACCCGCATGGCAGCCCAGGAAAACAAACTTGCTGGCATAGAGTCCCAGTATGGACGGGCTTTTCAGGACATAAGCACACAAATGGCTGCACAAGCGACTTTACCATCTGGGCAACCGCTACCAGCTAGCCCACCTAAGTTGCCCCCATTCAGATTTAATGGTGATCGCGACAAATTTCGTGGCTTTGTGAATCAATGTATGCTATATTTTGAGTGCAGGGAGGCCTATGAAGGTGATGTATTTCTGGCCAACCCACCTGTGGATATTAATCTTGTCTTTAAGGGTGGCATGTGGTTCAGAGATCGACGTATCTACGTCCCTGAGGCCGTCCATCTGCAGATCCTCAAGTTGGTACATGACTCCAAGTTGGCTGGTCACAGGGGGGTACAGAAGACACAAGAGTTCCTAAGCCGATTTTTCTGGTGGCCAACTTGCCTGAAGGATACTAATGACTATGTTCTCTCTTGCAAGGTATGTGCTCGTTACAAGACTCCTCGTGTGGCACCTACGGGTCTCCTGCAACCATTACCTGTTCCGTCCCGACCTTGGGGGTCTATATCAATGGACTTTATTGTGGAGCTGCCTACATCGGGGGGCACGAATACGATCATGGTAGTAGTTGATCGCCTGAATAAAGCCGCTCATTTTGTTCCATGCACCGGCCTCCCCTCAGCTAAGGATACAGTGAACTTGGTTATTCAGAATGTCTTCTGGCTGCATGGGGTCCCGGATGAGATCATCTCTGACTGTGGCGTACAGTTCACTTCAAGATTCTGGAAGGGGTTTTGCTCTGCACTCAATATTAATGTCTGTCTCTCCGCTTACCATCCCCAGACAAATGGTCAGACTGAGCGCACCAACCAGACGTTGGAACAATATCTAAGATGCTATGTCAGCCATCTCCAAGATGATTGGTTGGAATTACTGCCGTTAGCCGAATTTTCATACAACAATTCTCAGAGCGCCTCCACTAAGTTCACTCCTTTTTTTGCCAATCTGGGTTATCATCCATGTATCTTACCTAGGTCTCCGATTAATTCTCCGGTTCCAGCAGTTGAGGAAAGGCTGACTGAGATGAGGCAAAATCTGGAGGTTCTGAAGGAATCCCTGACCACGGCTCAAGAACGTTATGAGATCGGCTGATAGATTCCGTAAACCTGTATCCATGTTCAAGGTAGGAGATTCTGTGTGGTTATCAACTAAGAATCTGAAGTTAAACGTTCCTTCACAAAAACTTGGACAGAAATTCATTGGCCCTTTCAAGATCAACGGTATTGTGAGCTCTGTGGCCTGCCGTCTGAAGCTGCCTAGGACTATGAAGGTACACCCAGTTTTTCATGTATCTTTACTAAAGCCTGTATCTCCTAATACCTTCCAGGGACGTGTTGTGCCACCTCTGCAGCCTGTGGTGATTGATGGGCAAGAACAATTTGTGGTGGAGGAAATTATTGATTCCAGGATTCGCAGGAATCGGCTCCAATATCTTATAAGATGGCAGGGATATCCCCCTGAGGAAGACTCTTGGGAATCTGTGGAAAACATCAATGCCCAACAGAAGATCTCTCGTTTTCATCAAAGATTCCCTGAGAAACCAGGTCCAGGATCGTCCTGAGGCCGCTTCTAAGGAGGGAGTAATGTCAGGACTCTGAACATTTTGATTACCTTTTGAGCATTACTGCCCTTTTCCAAGATGGCGTCTTTGGTCTCATGTGCACTGTGTCTTCCTGCTATATAACTCCACCCCAGCCTTTAGTCTGTGCTAGAGTATTCTGCCTTGCATCCAGCTCCTGACGACTCCCTGGCTTTGCACCTGCACCTGCTCCTGTGAACCTGTGTGGAGATCCTGCTACTCAGCTCTGAGTTTCTGCTGCATACATCAGTTTCCAGTAATCCTCCATCTGGCTGCTTGTGTTTGTTTCCATCTGCATTTGCTGGACATGTAAGCTGTTGCTGCTCTGCTTAAACCTGAGACTATTAACCAGGCCTCCCTGGTTGTGCTAAGATATTATTTGAACTGCCTTCTAAGCATATCTATCTGTGTTTGGACTAAGACAAGGACTTATTCGTGTCAAGTATCCTCAAGAATAATTGGGCTTCATAGACTTTCTGCGTGATTGCATTTTCTTCTGAAGTTCCCTATAGACTGCTAAGCTGCGTTTAATATTTACACCAAGTGTTGTGGACTTGAGTTTCTCTCTGCACCTGTTTGAATCACTGTGTGATAATATAGACTTTACCACTTATAAAACTGTGTCCTGTAGTTGTCTTGTTCCATGCAAAGAGTCTCCTGAGTCTCAAGGACCTCTATGGTTACTATTCAGAAGCATCGCCGACCTCCGATCATGTGACAGGGGTCGACGATGCGATCATTTCCAGCCGCCCGGCCGGAAGCGGTAGTTAAATGCCGCTGTCTGCGTTTGACAGCGGCATTTAACTAGTTAATAGGCGCGGGCAGATCGCGATTTTGCCCGCGCCTATTACGGGCACGTCAGCTGTTCAAAACAGCTGACATGTCCCGGCTTTGATGCGGCTCACCGCCGGGGCTTCTGACCTCGGACGTACTATCCCGAGGTCAGAAAGGGGTTAATGTACACTCTGCACCCCATCTTAACCGAAAAAAGCATAAATATATAAATTTTTGCAAATTTAATAAAAAAGAAAAACTGAAATATCACATGGTCATAAGTATTCAGACCCTTTGCTCAGACACTCATGTTTAAGTCACATGCTGTTCATTTCCTTGTGATCCTCCTTGAGATGGTTCTAGTCCTTCATTGGAGTCCAGCTGTGTTTAATTAAACTGATAGGACTTGATTTGGAAAGGCACACACCTGTCTATGTAAGACCTCACAGCTCACAGTGCATGTCAGACCAAATGAGAATCATGAGGTAAAAGGAACTGGCCAAGGAACTCAGAGACAGAATTGTGGCAAGGCACAGATCTGGCCAAGGTTAAAACAGAATTCCTGCAGTACTCAAGGTTCCTAAGAGAACAGTGGCCTCCATAATCCTTAAATGGAAGAAGTTTGGGACCACAAGAAGTTTTGCTAGACCTGGCCGTCCATCCAAACTGAGCAATCGTGGGAGAAGAGCCTTGGTGAGAGAGGTAAAGAAGAACCCCAAGATCACTGTGGCTGAGCTCCCGAGATGGGAGAAAACTCCACAAAGTCAACTATCACTGCAGCCCTCCACTAGTCGGGTGTTTATGGCAGAGTGGTCCGACGGAAGCATCTCCTCAGTGCAAGACATATGAAAGCCTGCATAGAGTTTGCTAAAAAAACACATGAAGGACTCCAAAACTATGAGAAATAAGATTCTCTGGTCTGATGAGAAGAAGAGAGACATTTCTGGTGACCTAAACCCAATTGAGCATCTCTGCAGAGACCGGAAAATGGCTGTCCACCAATGTTCACCATCCAACCTGACTGAACTGGAGAGAATCTGCAAGGAAGAATGGCAGAGGATCCACAAATCCTGGTGTGAAAAACTTGTTGCTTTATTCCCAAGAATACTCATGGCTGTACTAGCTCAAAAGGGTGCTCCTACTCAATACTGAGCAAAGGGTCTGAATACTTATGACCATGTGATATATCAGTTTTTCTTTTTTAATAAATTTGCAAAAATTACTACATTTCTGTTTTTTTTCAGTCAAGATGGGGTGCAGAGTGTACATTAATGAGAAAAAAAAAATTAACTTTTTGGAATTTACCAAATGGCTGCAATGAAACAAAAAGTAAAAAATTTAAAGGGGTATGAATACTTTCCGTACCCACTGTGTGTGTATGTATATATGTGTATGTATATATATATATATATATATATATATATATATATGAGAAACAGGAGCCTAGAGTACAAATGTAACAAATACTTTATTAATGAGAAAGTTAAAATGTAGGACAGAAGACTGTACAAAAATGAGCGTACCACAACAATACATGGAGGGGAACAAGAAAAAGGGACAACTCTGCCTGTCCACTCCCTGGCACTAGATGAAGTAAACATTGATTGGCACCAATGTATGCTGGAAATTAGTGGGACCCTCTCCTGTCTGTCTCCCCTCACTTGGGTAAGCATATCATACTTGTTCACTGCCGGTGTGCGTTAGGTTTTTGCATGTTACTATACAGGGCACGGGCCCTGAGACCATGCGTTGCACAGTCACACGGCAGCTCTTTTTACTATGTTTTTTGCGCTTCCCATTTTTCTAGTACTATGCACTATTTTGGTACCTACTAATTTCCAGCATACATTGGTGCCAATCAATGTTTATTTCATCTAGTGCCAGGGAGTGGACAGGCAGAGTTGTCCCTTTTTCTTGTTCCCCTCCATGTATTGTTGTGGTACGCTCATTTTTGTACAGTCTTCTGTCCTACATTTTAACTTTCTCATTAATAAAGTATTTGTTACATTTGTACTCTAGGCTCCTGTTTCTCCCTTTTATATAATGTTGCTGGAGCAATGATTTAAGCGCCCGGGTGATTATTATTATATATCACACTAGTGTTTGTTCCTGGGTTCGGCTCATTATGCTTTCGGGTTCTCTGATATTATATATATATATATATATATATATATATATATATATATGTGTGTATATACAATACATGCATGGAGAGCCCAACACACAGGCTCTCCATGCAGGTGCTGTGACTGTGACACAGCCGCGATACATGCAGCTGCGGAGCCGAACAGCTGATCAGCCCGCGAGCTCCATGTATCCGGGTTCCCTCTGCAGCTTAATTGGTAAGTGCTATAGCTTGACAAATAAGCAGGGACCTGATCAAATTTGCTCATCTCTACTGATAACGGCCCTGGGCACTTCAGTGGCTCTACAAACGTGACATGACACTGGTAGACCATTCCATCAAAGTCTACATTCCAAACATCACTCCTTATTTTCTGAGCCTTGTCTTGCGCCCAAATGGTAGTTTACTCCCACATAAAGGGTATCTGCGTACTCAGGAGGAATTGCACAACAGATTTTAGTTACCATTTTCTCCTGGCTGTTACCCTTGTGAACATAAAAAAAATTGGGACTAAAATAGCATTTTGGGGGGGAAAAATTGGATTTCTTTATTTTTATGGCTCAATGTTATAAATGTCTGTGAAGTACATGGTGGTTCAAGGTGCTCACCACACATCTAGATACATTCCTTGAGGCGTCTAGATTCCAAAATGGGGTCACTTTTGGGGGCTTCCACTGTTTAGGCACATGAAGGGCTCTCCAAACACGAAATGACACCCAGAGTTCTGTCATGATCTCCATGGCCAGAGAACTAGCATAAGCCTCTATAGGAACAAGCTCTTGGAAGATGTAACTGTACTGACCATGAACTAAACCTACCGCATCATCTAGAAGTAGCCAGGTAGCATGTCCTACTTTTTATCCCTATATGCCCAGCGCCGGCCGGAGAACTAAATAATGCTAGCAGAGGGAAATATAAGACCTGACTCACCTCTAGAGAAATGCCCAAAAGGAGACAGAAGCCCCCCACATATATTGACGGTGATATGAGATGAAACAACAAACGCAGCAGGAAAATAGTTTTAGCAAATTTGAGGTCCGCTTTCTAGATAGCAGAAGACAGAAAGCATACTTTCATGGTCAGTAGAAAACCCTAACAAAACACATCCAGAAATTACTTTAGGACTCTGGCATTAACTCATAATACCAGAGTGGCAATTCCTGATCAACAAGAGCTTTCCAGACACAGTAACGAAACTGCAGCTGTGAACTGGAACCAAAATACAAAAACAAAACATGGACGAATGTCCAACTTATCTAGTAGATGTCTGGGAGCAGGAACAAGCACAGAGAGGCTTCTGATAACATTGATGACCGGCAAGCATCTAACAGAGAAGCCAGGTTATATAGCGACACCCAGATCTAATCAGAACAGGTGAACAGGGAAGATGATGTCACAAGTTCAATTCCACCAGTAGCCACCGGGGGAGCCCAGAATCCAAATTCACAACAGTACCCCCCCCTCAAGGAGGGGGCACCGAACCCTCACCAGAACCACCAGGGCGATCAGGATGGGCCCTATGAAAGGCACGAACCAGATCAGAGGCATGAACATCAGATGCAGTGACCCAAGAATTATCCTCCTGGCCGTATCCCTTCCACTTGACCAGATACTGGAGTCTCCGTCTGGAAACACGGGAGTCTAGGATTTTTTCCACAACGTACTCCAACTCACCCTCAACCAACACCGGAGCAGGAGGCTCAACGGAAGGCACAACCGGTGCCTCATACCTGCGCAATAACGACCGATGAAAAACGTTATGAATAGAAAAGGATGCAGGGAGGTCCAAACGGAAGGAAACAGGGTTAAGAATCTCCAATATTTTATACGGACCGATGAACCGAGGCTTAAACTTAGGAGATGAGACCCTCATAGGGACAAAACGAGAAGACAACCACACCAAATCTCCAACACAAAGCCGAGGACCAACACGACGGTGACGGTTGGCAAAAAGCTGAGTCTTCTCCTGGGACAACTTTAAATTGTCCATCACCTGCCCCCAGATATGATGCAATCTCTCCACCACCGCATCCACTCCAGGACAATCCGAGGATTCCATCTGACCGGAGGAAAATCGAGGATGGAACCCCGAATTACAGAAAAACGGGGAAACCAAGGTGGCAGAGCTGGCCCGATTATTGAGGGCGAACTCCGCCAATGGCAAAAAAGCAACCCAATCATCCTGGTCAGCAGACACAAAACACCTCAGATATGTCTCCAGGGTCTGATTAGTCCGCTCGGTCTGGCCATTAGTCTGAGGGTGAAAAGCAGACGAAAAAGACAAATCTATGCCCATCCTAGCACAAAATGCCCGCCAAAATCTAGACACAAATTGGGTTCCTCTGTCAGAAACGATATTCTCAGGAATACCATGCAAACGAACAACATTTTGAAAAAACAGGGGCACCAACTCGGAAGAAGAAGGCAATTTGGGCAGGGGAACCAAATGAACCATCTTAGAAAAACGGTCACACACCACCCAGATGACAGACATCTTCTGAGAAACAGGCAGATCTGAAATAAAATCCATCGAGATGTGTGTCCAAGGCCTCTTAGGAATAGGCAAGGGCAACAATAATCCACTAGCCCGAGAACAACAAGGCTTGGCCCGAGCACAAACGTCACAAGACTGCACAAAGCCTCGCACATCTCGTGACAGGGAAGGCCACCAGAAGGATCTTGCCACCAAATCCCTGGTACCAAAAATTCCAGGATGACCTGCCAACGCAGAAGAATGCACCTCAGAGATGACTTTACTGGTCCAATCATCAGGAACAAACAGCCTATCAGGCGGACAACGATCCGGTCTATCCGCCTGAAACTCCTGCAAGGCCCGCCGCAGGTCTGGAGAAACAGCTGACAAGATAACTCCCTCCTTAAGAATACCTGTGGGGTCAGAGTTGCCAGGTGAATCAGGCTCAAAACTCCTAGAAAGGGCATCCGCCTTAACATTCTTAGAACCTGGTAGGTACGATACCACAAAATTAAACCGAGAAAAAAATAATGACCAGCGCGCCTGTCTAGGATTCAGGCGCCTGGCGGTCTCAAGATAAATCAAATTTTTGTGGTCAGTCAATACCACCACCTGATGTCTGGCCCCCTCGAGCCAATGGCGCCACTCCTCAAACGCCCACTTCATGGCCAAAAGCTCCCGATTCCCAACATCATAATTCCGCTCAGCGGGCGAAAATTTACGGGAAAAGAAGGCACAAGGCCTCATCACGGCGCAGTCAGAACTTTTCTGCGACAACACTGCCCCAGCTCCGATCTCAGAAGCGTCGACCTCAACCTGAAAAGGAAGAGTCACATCAGGCTGACGCAACACAGGGGCAGAAGAAAAACGGCGCTTAAGCTCCTGAAAGGCCTCCACAGCATCAGGGGACCAATTAGCAACATCAGCACCCTGTCTAGTCAAATCGGTCAATGGCTTAACGACATCCGAAAAACCAGAAATAAATCGACGATAAAAGTTGGCAAAGCCCAAAAATTTCTGAAGACTTTTAAGAGAAGAGGGCTGCGTCCAATCACAAATAGCTTGAACCTTGACAGGATCCATCTCAATGGAAGAGGGAGAAAAAATATATCCCAAAAAGGAAATTCTCTGAACCCCAAAAACGCACTTAGAACCCTTGACACACAGAGAATTAGACCGCAAAACCTGAAAAACCCTCTTAACTTGCCGGACATGAGAGTCCCAGTCATCCGAAAAAATCAGAATATCATCCAGATACACTATCATAAATTTATCCAAAAAATCGCGGAAAATATCATGCATAAAGGACTGGAAGACTGAAGGGGCATTAGAAAGACCAAAAGGCATCACCAAATACTCAAAGTGGCCCTCGGGCGTATTAAATGCGGTTTTCCACTCATCCCCCTGCCTGATCCGCACCAAATTATACGCCCCACGGAGATCAATCTTAGAGAACCACTTGGCCCCCTTTATGCGAGCAAACAAATCAGTCAGCAACGGCAATGGGTATTGATATTTAACCGTGATTTTATTCAAAAGCCGATAATCAATACATGGTCTCAAAGAGCCGTCTTTTTTTGACACAAAGAAAAAACCGGCTCCTAAGGGAGATGACGATGGACGAATATGTCCCTTTTCCAAGGACTCCTTTATATATTCTCGCATAGCAGTATGTTCAGGCACAGACAGATTAAATAAACGACCCTTTGGGTATTTACTACCCGGAATTAAATCTATAGCACAATCGCACTCACGGTGCGGAGGTAGTGAACCCAGCTTGGGTTCTTCAAAGACGTCACGATAATCAGACAGGAACTCAGGGATTTCAGAGGGAATAGATGATGAAATGGACACCAAAGGTACGTCCCCATGAGTCCCCTTACATCCCCAGCTCAACACAGACATAGCTCTCCAGTCAAGGACTGGGTTGTGAGACTGCAGCCATGGCAATCCCAGCACCAAATCCTCATGTAGATTATACAGCACTAGAAAACGAATAGTCTCCTGGTGATCCGGATTAATACACATAGTCACTTGTGTCCAGTATTGTGGTTTATTATTAGCCAATGGGGTGGAGTCAATCCCCTTCAGAGGAATAAGAGTTTCCAAAGGCTCTAAATCATACCCACAACGATTGGCAAAGGACCAATCCATAAGACTCAAAGCGGCGCCAGAGTCGATATAGGCGTCAGTAGTAATAGATGACAAAGAGCAAATCAGGGTCACAGACAAAATAAATTTAGACTGTAAAGTGCCAATGGAAACGGATTTATCAAGCTTTTTAGTACGCTTAGAGCACGCTGATATAACATGAGTAGAATCCCCACAATAGAAACACAACCCATTTTTCCGTCTAAAATTCTGCCGCTCGCTTCTGGACAGAATTCTATCACACTGCATGCTTTCTGGCGTCTTCTCAGTGGATACCGCCAGATGGTGCACAGGTTTGCGCTCCCACAGACGCCTATCGATCTGAATGGCCATTGTCATGGACTCATTCAGACCTGCAGGCACAGGGAACCCCACCATAACATCCTTAATGGCATCAGAGAGACCCTCTCTGAAAGTAGCCGCCAAGGCACACTCATTCCACTGAGTAAGCACAGACCATTTACGGAATCTTTGGCAGTAAATTTCAGCTTCATCTTGCCCCTGCGATAGGGACATCAAAGTTTTTTCTGCCTGAAGTTCCAAATGAGGTTCCTCATACAGCAAGCCCAAGGCCAAAAAAAACGCATCCACATTGCGCAACGCAGGATCCCCTGGTGCCAATGCAAAAGCCCAGTCTGGAGGGTCGCCGCGGAGCAAGGAAATCACAATCCCAACCTGCTGTGCAGAGTCTCCAGCAGAACGAGATTTCAGGGACAAAAATAGCTTACAATTATTTCTAAAATTCTGAAAGCTAGATCTATTCCCTGAGAAGAATTCCGGCAAAGGAATTCTCGGCTCAGATACCGGAGCATGAATAATAAAATCTTGCAAATTTTGTACTTTCGTGGTGAGATTATTCAAACCTGCAGTTACACTCTGAAGATCCATTATTAACAGGTGAACACAAAGCCATTCAAAGATTATAAGGAGAGAGAAAAAAAAGAAAGACTGCAGCATAGACAGACTGGCAAGTGATCCAATTAAGAGCACAGAGGAAAAAAAAAAAAAAAAAACTCTCAGCAGACTTCTTATTTCTCTCCTTTCTCAGCCAAGGATTTTAACCCTTTAGGGGGCCGGTCAAAACTGTCATGATCTCCATGGCCAGAGAACTAGCATAAGCCTCTATAGGAACAAGCTCTTGGAAGATGTAACTGTACTGACCATGAACTAAACCTACCGCATCATCTAGAAGTAGCCAGGTAGCATGTCCTACTTTTTATCCCTATATGCCCAGCGCCGGCCGGAGAACTAAATAATGCTAGCAGAGGGAAATATAAGACCTGACTCACCTCTAGAGAAATGCCCAAAAGGAGACAGAAGCCCCCCACATATATTGACGGTGATATGAGATGAAACAACAAACGCAGCAGGAAAATAGTTTTAGCAAATTTGAGGTCCGCTTTCTAGATAGCAGAAGACAGAAAGCATACTTTCATGGTCAGTAGAAAACCCTAACAAAACACATCCAGAAATTACTTTAGGACTCTGGCATTAACTCATAATACCAGAGTGGCAATTCCTGATCAACAAGAGCTTTCCAGACACAGTAACGAAACTGCAGCTGTGAACTGGAACCAAAATACAAAAACAAAACATGGACGAATGTCCAACTTATCTAGTAGATGTCTGGGAGCAGGAACAAGCACAGAGAGGCTTCTGATAACATTGATGACCGGCAAGCATCTAACAGAGAAGCCAGGTTATATAGCGACACCCAGATCTAATCAGAACAGGTGAACAGGGAAGATGATGTCACAAGTTCAATTCCACCAGTAGCCACCGGGGGAGCCCAGAATCCAAATTCACAACAGAGTTCTTTCCATCAAAATCTATGTTCGAAAACCTCACTCCTTCCTTTCTGAGCCCTGCCATGTACCCAAACAGTAGTTTTCCACCACATATGGAGTATCTGTGTACTCAGGAGAAATTGCACAACAACATTTTACCCTTGTCAAAATGCAAAATTTGGGTGTAAAGTAAATTTTTTGTGAAAAAAAGTTAAATATTTGATTTTTTCTTCAAATTGTCTCTGCAGAGAGGAAGAGGACTAGAACTCTAGCGCCACCTATAGGAAGTAGCAATCCTAGAAGTCAATGTCGACCCTTTAACGAGCCTCGTCACATGACTTAGGATAAAAGTCAAACCAGAATCTGAATTTGCAGACACTTTGTTTCGGGGTGCTGACCCTCGTCAGTGCAAAGTGTGAAATCTGACTTGGGTAGGTGAGAGGCATCTGACCGGGTTTTTTTCTTCCACATTCCAAAAATTCCTGTGAAGCACCTGAAGGATTAATAAACTTCTTGAATGTGGTTTTGATTACCTTGAGGGGTTTAGTTTTTAGAATGGTGTCAATTTGGGTATTTTCTTTCATATAGACATTCAAAGTGACTTCAAATGTGAGGTGCTCCCTAAAAAAATGGTTTTGTAAATTTTGTTGTAAAAAAAGTCAGCTTTTAACCCTTATAACTTTCCAAACCCCAAAAATTATTATTCAAAAATTGTACTGATGTAAAGTAGACATGTGGGAAATGTTATTTATTAACTATTTTGTGTGACATAACTCTCTGATTTAAGAGCATAAAAATGTAAAGTTTGAAAATTGCTACATTTTTGCCAAATTTCTGTTTTTGTCACAAATAAACGCAAGTCATATAGAAGAAATGTTACCACTATCATCATAAAATATGTCACGAAAAAACATTCTCAGTATCAGTGGGATCCGTTGAAGCTTTCCAGAGTTATTACCACATAGTGACACAGATCAGAATTGTAAAATTTCGCCTGGTCATGAAGGTGGAAACACGCATGGGGTGTAAAGGGGTAAGGGAAATTTTCAAATCCTATTTTTTATGGACCTATTCAGTTTCGAAGTGACTTTAAGAGGCCTGTATATTGGAAAAAAACACCATAATTTATACCATTTTAAAAACTACACCCCTCAAATGATTCATAACTGCTGTCAGGAAATTTGTTAATCCTTAAGGTATTTTCCAGGATTTAAAAGGAACTTGGCAGTAGGGTTGAGCGACTTTCATTTTTTTAAGATCGAGTCGGGTTTTGCGAAACCCGACTTTGTCCAGAGTCGAGTCGAGTGCAGTCGGCCGATTATCGCTAAAAGTCGGGGATCGACCGAAACACGAAACCCAATGCAAGTCAATGGGGAAGCATAGTCGACAGTGAGTGGAGGCCAGGAAAACACCTACAGTGCCCATTTTAATGCCAAAAACATCCATTCTTGTTTCTGAAGCTTGTCAATCTTAATTAACTTTATAATAATAGTTGGGCATTGGAAATTGGGGGTCATTTGGCAAAAGTTGTGGGGGGTAGGGCTGGTTCAAGGTTTTAGTTGGCCCAGGAAACCTGGACTACGTCATGGCGGTGGAGCAGTGAGAGGTAAGTATGTCAAGTTTGCAAGTGCTGTGATCCTAAGCAAGCAGGGGGGGCCCACTCGTTGGCATTGGCACTGGCACAGGGCCCCTCAAAGTACAGCGGTGTGTTTGCACGGCGGGGGCGCCTCCCACCAGCAGCGACACTTTTGCGTACTCTGAGGGGCCCTGTGCCAGTGACGTCGCCAACGAGTATGCCCCCCCACCTGATGAAGGAACCTGCACTTTCATCTGCACCTTCCTCTTTGTCCCTGTGTAAGGTGGTATAACATGCGGGAAGGGGAACCTTACTTTCAGCAGGGTCAGATTCTGGCTGTGTAGAGTGCAAGGGGAATGTAGTGGTCTAGGTCAATGTACCAGCAGACTCATCTAGCAGTGGCTGGGCAATGGGCAGGATGAGGAGGAAACAGATATAGGGCCAAAGAATAAAGTAGGATAAATGCAGTTCAAAATTGGTAACAGGACTAAACAGGCGGCATTGCTTTGTTCAGTGGAGTAGCAAACCCAGGAGCAGCAGCCACTGTTTTAAGGGCCCAACCACTATAGTAGGCCAAATGCAGTTTAATATCTGCTACTATAGGCCAAAAGCCTAAAGACTGAAGCTCAGCTTTATACAGTGGAGGACAACACCATGGAGCGGCAGACACCGTTAGTAGGCCCTAACCACCAATTTTTTGTTAAAAAAGCACTTAATGAGAGCCAGAAGGTTGAAGCTCAGACAAGGCAACCTGGAGGAGAACACCAAGGAGGAGGAGAACACTCAGGAGGAGGACAACACCAGGGAGCGTCAGACACCGTTAGTAGGCCCTAACCACCAATTTTTAAAAAAACAGCACTTAATGAGCGCCAGAAGGTTGAAGCTCAGCTTTATACAGTTGAGGACAAACACCAGGGAGCGGCAGACACCGTTAGTAGGCCCTAAACACCAATTTTGTAAAAAACAGCACTTAATGAGAGCCAGAAGGTTGAAGCTCAGCTTTATACAGTTGAGGACAAACAGGGAGCGGCAAACAGAGGTATTAGGCCCCAAACACCAATTTAAAAGAAAAAAAAAAAAAATGAGAGCCAGAAGGTTGAAGCTCAGATTTATTCAGTTGAGGAGAACACCAGTGAGCGGCAAACAGAGGTATTAGGCCCCAAACACCAATTTTTTTTAAAAAAAGCACTTAATGAGAGCCAGAAGGTTAAAGCTCAGATTTATTCAGTTGAGGAGAACACCAGGGAGCGGCAAACAGAGGTATTAGGCCCCAAACACCAATTTTTTAAAAAAAAAACACTTAATGAGAGCCAGAAGGTTGAAGCTCAGCTTTATACAGTTGAGGACAAACACCAGGGAGCGGCAGAGTTATTAGGCCCCAACCACCAATTTTTTTAAAAAAAGCACTTAATGAGAGCCAGAAGGTTAAAGCTCAGATTTATTCAGTTGAGGAGAACACCAGGGAGCGGCAAACAGAGGTATTAGGCCCCAAACACCAATTTTTTAAAAAACAGCACTTAATGAGAGCCAGAAGGTTGAAGCTCAGCTTTATACAGTTGAGGACAAACAGCAGGGAGCGGCAGACACCGTTAGTAGGCCCTAACCACCAATTTTTAAACAAACAGCACTTAATGAGAGCCAGAAGGTTGAAGCTCAGCTTTATACAGTTGAGGACAAACACCAGGGAGCGGCAGACACCGTTAGTAGGCCCTAACCACCAATTTTTTAAAAAACAGCACTTAATGAGAGCCAGAAGGTTGAAGCTCAGCTTTATACAGTTGAGGACAAACACCAGGGAGCGGCAGACACCGTTAGTAGGCCGCAACCAAATTTGAAGGCCAAATGCTGTTTAATATCTGATACTATAGGCCGAAAGCCAGAAGGTTGAAGCTCAGCTTTATACAGTTGAGGACAAACACCAGGGAGCGACAGACACCGTTAGTAGGCCCTAACCACCAATTTTTTAAAAAACAGCACTTAATAAGAGCCAGAAGGTTGAAGCTCAGCTTTATACAGTTGAGGACAAACACCAGGGAGCGGCAGACACCGTTAGTAGGCCCTAACCACCAATTTTTTTAAAAAACAGCACTTAATAAGAGCCAGAAGGTTGAAGCTCAGCTTTATACAGTTGAGGACAAACACCAGGGAGCGGCAGACACCATTAGTAGGCCGTAACCAAAGTTGAAGGCCAAATGCAGTTTAATATCTGATACTATAGGCCGAAAGCCAGAAGGTTGAAGCTCAGCTTTATACAGTTGAGGACAAACACCAGGGAGCGGCAGACACCGTTAGTAGGCCGCAACCAAAGTTGAAGGCCAAATGCTGTTTAATATCTGATACTATAGGCTGAAAGCCATAAGGTTGAAGCTCAGCTTTATACAGTTGAGGACAAACACCAGGGAGCGGCAGACACCGTTAGTAGGCCGCAACCAAAGTTGAAGGCCAAATGCTGTTTAATATCTGATACTATAGGCTGAAAGCCATAAGGTTGAAGCTCAGCTTTATACAGTTGAGGACAAACAACAGGGAGCGGCAAACAGAGGTATTAGGCCCCAAACACCAATTTTTTAAAAAAAAGCACTTGAGAGCCAGAAGGTTGAAGCTCAGATTTAGACAGTGGAGGACAATTTGAATTAGGGACTGCAGACAGACTTAGTAGGCTGTCCCCTGTGGACCATGCATCCACCACATTAACCCATTGCGCCGTAATGGACACGTAACCTTCCGTGGCCATGCCTACAGGTCCATGCGTCTGTTGTCAGGTGCACCTTTGTACTCACAGATTGCCAGAGTGCATGGACAATGCGGTCTTTTACATGCTGGTGGAGGGTTGGGATGGCTTTTCTCGCAAAAGAAGTGTCGACTGGTTAGCTTGTAGCGTGGTACAGAGTAGTCCATCATGGCTTTATTAATATTAAATAAAATATATAAATAGGCTCTATGAACTTTTAGATAGGTTCCAGGGGTACACGGGCAGCATTGGTGTGGTCAGCGGAGGAGGATTGCAAGGAGGGACCGCAGACAGGCTAACGAAGGCCTAAAATAACAAAAAATAGGCTCATGGCAGTTTTAAATAGGTTACATGGATACACAGGCAGCATTGTGGTCAGTGGAGGAGTATTGCAAGGAGGGACTGCAGACAGGCTAATGAAGGCCCGCAGACAGGCTAATGAAGGCCTAAAATAACAAAAAATAGGCTCAAGGCCGTTTTAAATCGGTTACATGGATACACAGGCAGCATTGTGGTCAGTGGAGGAGTATTGCAAGGAGGGACCGCAGACAGGCTAACGAAGGCCTAAAATAACAAAAAATAGGCTCAAGGCAGTTTTAAATCGGTTACATGGATACACAGGCAGCATTGTGGTCAGTGGAGGAGTATTGCAAGGAGGGACCGCAGACAGGCTAATGAAGGCCCGCAGACAGGCTAATGAAGGCCTAAAATAACAAAAAATAGGCTCAAGGCAGTTTTAAATCGGATACATGGATAAACAGGCAGCATTGTGGTCAGTAGAGGAGTATTGCAAGGAGGGACCGCAGACAGGCTAATGAAGGCCCGCAGACAGGCTAATGAAGGCCTAAAATAACAAAAAATAGGCTCAAGGCAGTTTTAAATCGGTTACATGGATACACAGGCAGCATTGTGGTCCACATTTTGGGTAGCCAGACGAGTCCTTTTTTCGGTTAATATTGAACCAGCAGCACTGAATACTCTTTCTGATAGCACACTAGCTGCTGGGCAAGCAAGCTCCTGCAATGCATATTCTGCCAATTCAGGCTAGGTGTCTAATTTGGATGCCCAGTAATCAAATGGGAATGACGGTTGAGGGAGAACATCGATAAGGGATGAAAAATAGTTAGTAACCATACTGGACAAATGTTGTCTCCTGTCACTTTGAATAGATGCTGCAGTACCTGTCCTGTCTGCGGTCATTGCGAAATCACTCCACAACCTGGTCAGAAAACCCCTGTGTCCAACGCCACTTCTGATCTGTGCACCTCTAACACCTCTGCCCTGTAGCCCCCTGCAGCTTGTGTGAGAACCATCACCGGCGCTGTGTGCTGGGAATGCCTGAATCAAACGGTCTACAAGAGTAGCTTGTTTGGTTGCTAATATTTGTTCGAGGTTCTCATGTGGCATAATATTTTGCAATTTGCCTTTATAGCGAGGGTCAAGGATGCAGGCCAACCAGTAATCGTCATCGCTCATCATTTTAATAATGCGTGGGTCCCTTTTGAGGATACGTAAGGCATAATCCGCCATGTGGGCCAAAGTTCCAGTTGTCAAATCTGCGGTTGTGCTGGTTTGAGGGGCAGTTACAGGCAAATCTACGTCACTTGTCTCCCTTAAAAAAACAGAACCCGGCCTTGCAACGCCACTAATTTCTGTTGGCCCAGGAGAAGCTTCCTCATTAAAAAAGTACTCATCCCCATCATCCTCCTCGTCCTCCTCCTCCTCTTCGCCCGCTACCGCGTCCTCTACCGCGTCCTCTACACGGCCCTGACCAGACAATGGCTGACTGTCATCAAGGCTTTCCTCTTCCTCGGCTGCAGACGCCTGCTCCTTTATGTGCGTCAAACTTTGCATCAGCAGACGCATTAGGGGGATGCTCATGCTTATTATGGCGTTGTCTGCACTAACCAGCCGTGTGCATTCCTCTAAACACTGAAGGACTTGACACAGGTCTTGTAGCTTCGACCACTGCACACCTGACAACTCCATGTCTGCCATCCAACTGCCTGCCCGTGTATCCTCCCACAAATACATAACAGCACGCCTCTGTTCGCACACTCTCTGAAGCATATGCAGTGTGGAGTTCCACCTTGTTGCAACGTCGATGATTAGGCGATGCTGAGGAAGGTTCAAAGAACGCTGATAGTTCTGCATACGGCTGGAGTGTACGGGCGAACGGCGGATATGCGAGCAAAGTCTGCGCACTTTGAGGAGCAGGTCGGGTAACCCCGGATAACTTTTCAGGAAGCACTGCACCACCAGGTTTAAGGTGTGAGCCAGGCAAGGAATGTGTTTCAGTTGGGAAAGGGCTATGGCAGCCATGAAATTCCTTCCGTTATCACTCACTACCTTGCCTGCCTCAAGATGTACAGTGCCCAGCCATGACTGAGTTTCTTTCTGCAAGAACTCGGACAGAACTTCCGCGGTGTGTCTGTTGTCGCCCAAACACTTCATTGCCAATACAGCCTGCTGACGCTTGCCACTAGCTGTCCCATAATGGCACACCTGGTGTGCAACAGTGGCAGCTGCGGATGGAGTGGATGTGCGACTGCGGTCTGTGGACGAGCTCTCGCTTCTGCAGGAGGAGGAGGAAGAGGAGGAGGGGGGGTTAACGCCTACAGCCAACTCTTTCCTTGACCGTGAGCTAGGCAAAACTGTCCCAATATTGCTGTCCCCTGTGGACCCTGCATCCACCACATTCACCCAGTGTGCCGTGATGGACACGTAACGTCCCTGGCCATGCCTACTGGTCCATGCATCTGTTGTCAGGTGCACCTTTGTAGTCACAGACTGCCTGAGTGCATGGACGATGCGGTCTTTAACATGCTGTTGGAGGGCTGGGATGGCTTTTCTAGAAAAGAAGTGCCGACTGGGTAGCTCGTAGCGTGGTACAGCATAGTCCATCAGCGCTTTGAAAGCTTCGCTTTCAACTAACCGGTAGGGCATCATCTCTAAT
The DNA here is from genome assembly GCF_051348905.1 of Ranitomeya variabilis. Lineage (NCBI taxonomy): Eukaryota > Metazoa > Chordata > Amphibia > Anura > Dendrobatidae > Ranitomeya > Ranitomeya variabilis. The sequence continues at coordinate 316,447,148 of NC_135232.1, read as the reverse complement.
GAGATTAGTCTAGCAATGTGGGCGTTCAAACCCTGTGTACGCGGATGCGAGGATGAGTACTTCCTTTTCCTAACAAGAGTCTCATGTAGGGTGAGCTGGACTGGAGAGCTGGAGATCGTGGAACTAGCGGTGGTGCCGGTGGACATGGGTGACTGAGAGAGGGTTGGAGATGGTATTCTTGTCGGTGCCCTACATGCAGTGTTTCCTACTACTAACCTGGTGATTCCCTGACTGCTTTGGCCTGGCGACGAAAGCTGCACAGATACTGCAGGTGGCGCGGGAAATGGTGGGCTTACAGGGAGGGAAGGGATGTAGCGTTGCTGACTAGCTTCATTGGCCGAGGGTGCTGCAACCTTTAGGGACGTTTGGTAGTTAGTCCAGGCTTGCAAATGCATGGTGGATAAATGTCTATGCATGCAACTTGTATTTAGACTTTTAAGATTCTGACCTCTGCTTAAGGTAGTTGAACATTTTTGACAGATGACTTTGCGCTGATCATTTGGATGTTGTTTAAAAAAATGCCAGACTGCACTCTTTCTACTATCGGATACCTTTTCAGGCATTGCAGACTGAGCTTCTTTAACCGGATGGCCACGCTGTCCTCCAACTGGTTTTGGTTTTGCCACGCGTTTTTGGCCAGATACAGGCCCGGCAGATGGAACCTGTTGTGATGTTGATGCCTGCTGCGGCTCCTCCTCCTCCGCTTCAGAACTACTGCCGCCTGCACCCTGTTCCCCCAATGGCTGCCAATCGGGGTCAACAACTGGGTCATCTATGACCTCCTCTTCTATGTGGAACGGTATGTGTAAAGAGCTCCATGGAGTAACCTGTTCTGTCGACTGACGCATTCCTTCACTGTTGTTCTGGGTGAAGGACACAAGGAAGCGACTTGTTCCTGACCGGGAGCATCCACTGACGATGCACTGCTCTGACATTTAGCACTTTCCGAGGAGGAGGCGAAAGAGCTAGAGGCAGAGTCAGCAATGAAAGCCAATACTTGTTCCTCCTGCTCCGGCTTCAAAAGTGGTTTTCCTACTCCCAGAAAAGAGAGCATTCGAGGCCTTGTGTAGCCAGACAATGAACCTGGCTCAACAACGCGAGACTTAGGTGCTGTACTGCTTTTACCACGACCACCTGATGCTCCACCACCACTACCATCATTACCAGCTGACAATGACCGCCCACGGCCACGACCTCTTCCACTAGACTTCCTCATTGTTTGCAAAACGTAACCAAAGTAACGGTATTTGTTACTGTAAAACAACTAATAAGGTGAACTCAAACTTCTGTAGGATTTATATATACCTTTATAGGTGCCTGACACTGAAAGGAAAATCAGGCCCAATGTTACACACTAGGTTTTCTGTGCCCCAATAATTTGAGACAGATGGCACACACAGGACCAGCACTCAAGCAGAAATGCCAATCTTAATCTCCCACTATTTTATTTTTTTTTTCTGGGAGAATTAAAAAAAACAAACAAAAAAACAATATTACACACTAGGTTTTCTGTGGCACACAATGAGAGACAGATGCCACACACAGGACTGGCACAGAGGCAGACTTGCCAATCTTTATCTCCCACTAATTATTTTTTTTTTTACAGGGAGAATTTACCCCAAAAAATAAATGGCCAAGTATTACACAGTGGTTTTCGGTGGCACACAATGAGAGACAGATGCCACACACAGGACTGGCACAGAGGCAGACTTGCCAATCTTTATCTCCCACTAATTATTATTTTTTTTACAGGGATAATTTACCCCCAAAAAATAAATGGCCAAGTATTACACAGTGGTTTTTGGTGGCACACAATGAGAGACAGATGCCACACACAGGACTGGCACAGAGGCAGACTTGCCAATCTTTATCTCCCACTAATAATTTTTTTTTACAGGGAGAATTTACCCCAAAAAATAAATGGCCAAGTATTACACAGTGGTTTTCGGTGGCACACAATGAGAGACAGATGCCACACACAGGACTGGCACAGAGGCAGACTTGCCAATCTTTATCTCCCACTAATTATTTTTTTTTTTACAGGGAGAATTTACCCCCAAAAAATAAATGGCCAAGTATTACACAGTGGTTTTCGGTGGCACACAATGAGAGACAGATGCCACACACAGGACTGGCACAGAGGCAGACTTGCCAATCTTTATCTCCCACTAATTATTTTTTTTTTTACAGGGAGAATTTACCCCAAAAAATAAATGGCCAAGTATTACACAGTGGTTTTTGGTGGCACACAATGAGAGACAGATGCCACACACAGGACTGGCACAGAGGCAGACTTGCCAGTCTTTATCTCCCACTAATTATTTTTTTTTTTACAGGGAGAATTTACCCAAAAAAAAATAAATGGCCAAGTATTACACAGTGGTTTTCGGTGGCACACAATGAGAGACAGATGCCACACACAGGACTGGCACAGAGGCAGACTTGCCAATCTTTATCTCCCACTAATTATTTTTTTTTTTTAAAGGGAGAATTTAGAAAAAAAAAAAAAAAAAGGCCCAGTATTACACAGTGGTTTTCGGTGGCACACAATGAGAGACAGATGCCACACACAGGACTGGCACAGAGGCAGACTTGCCAATCTTTATCTCCCTGCAGTAATCTCAGGAAAGTATGGCAGGCAGCTATAAAAAGGACTGCTGCACACAAAAGTGGGGACAAACACACAAGATAGCTGTGCAGAAAGGAAGGAACAACAGGATTTGTGCTTTGAAAAAAGCAGTTGGTTTGCACAGCGGCGTACACACACAGCAACGCAGCTATCGGAGCCTTCTAGGGCAGCCCAATGAGCTACAGCGCTGAGGAAAAAAAAATGTAGCTTCCACTGTCCCTGCAAACAAAAGGTGGTGTTGGACAGTGGAAATCGCTACAGCACAAGCGGTTTGTGGCTTTATGTACCCTGCCTATCACTATCCCTGCTTCCGAAGAAGCGGCAGCAACCTCTCCCTACGCTCAGATCAGCAGCAGTAAGATGGAGGTCGGCGGGAACGCCCCTTTATAGCCCCTGTGACGCGGCAGAAAGCAAGCCAATCACTGCAATGCCCTTCTCTAAGATGGTGGGGACTGAGATCTATGTCATCACGCTGCCCACACTCTGCGTCCACCTTCATTGGCTGAGAAATGGTGCTTTTAGCGTCATTGAAACGCGACTTTGGCGCGAAAGTCGCGTACCGCATGGCCGACCCCACACAGGGATCGGGTCGGTTTCATGAGACGCCGACTTTGCCAAAAGTCGGCGACTTATGAAAATGAACGATCCGTTTCGCTCAACCCTACTTGGCAGCAGGATCGACAGCCATAATCTTATTACTTGGTCGCATTTGTCTTTTAAAGTTCATTACATTGTGTGTATGAAACTTCTTTTGCTGTATATTAAAATGTCCACTTTGCTTGGAAAGGTGTGCGCTACACACTAACCAGTCATGTCCCATCTGCCACTAGCATGCCCAGTGAGGCGTATCTTAGATACCTGAGCCATCCATATAGTCTCTTCCTAGAAATTTGAATCCTGTGGCAGCTTGTGAATCTGGTGACTTCAGACATGCGCAGGTGTTGTTTTCACAAGTGCCAGTTGCTTGCACTCACACTGTGCATTCTCGAAGTGTTGATATACACTAAAGGTGGCGGGGATCAAATCTTCACAAGGAGGCTATATGTCATGATCTCTGCAGGCAGAGATCATAGCAAGCCTATAGAGGGACAAGCTCTCGGAAGATGGAACTATACTGACCATGAACTAAGCCTGCCGCGCAACTAGAAATAGCCAGGTAGCATTTCCTATTTATCGCTAGATGCCCAGCTCTGGCCTAAGACCTAAATAGCTAGCAGAGGGAAATATAGAACCTGGCTCACCTCTAGAGAAATATTCCAAAGAAGACAGTAGCCCCCCACATATAATGACGGTGAGTTCAGATGAAACAACAAACGCAGCAGGAAAATAGTCTTAGCAAATTTGAGGTCCGCTTACTAGATAGCAGAAGACAGATAGTATACTTTCATGGTCAGCAGAAAAACACTAACAAAACACCATCCAGAGATTACCTTAAACTCTGGCATTAACTCATAACGCCAGAGTAGCAATCCCTGATCAACGAGAGCTTTCCAGACACAGTAACAAAACTTCAGCTGTGAACTGGAACAAATAGGCAAAACAAAACATGGACAAAAGTCCAACTTATCTAGTAGTTGTCTAGAAGCAGGAACAAGCACTGAGAGGCATCAGATAACATTGTTGACCGGCAAGAAACCACCAGAGAAATGAGCTTAAATAGCGACACCCACTACTGATGGAACCAGGTGAAACAGGAAAGAGGATGACAAGTCCAATTCCACAAGCGGCCACCGGGGGAGCCCAGAATCCAAATTCACAACAGCTATAAGGATGGCTCAGGGATCATTCACAACTCACTGGGCATGGTATTAGCGAAATAGGCTGGACTGGTCCACAGTACACACCTTTCCGACTAGTCTGGAAACTGAAATATGCTGCTAAAGAAGCTGGTAAAGTAAGTATTACAATATATTGTAACCCTGTCCCACACAGCGAGGTTGTGTGTAATCAACTTTAAAAGACAAACACAGCCATGTAATGAGATTATAGGTGTCGATCCTACTGCTAACTCAGTGGACTGAAAAAATGATAAATTACATATTTTTTACAGTAAAATATTGCTTTAGCCCAAATGTTTTCATTTTTACAATTTAAATAACAAGAGTAATAAGAGATAAGCTAAGAGAAATAATAGTAATAATAATAGAAAATGGATACCACAATGTACTATACATTTTCCCCTGAACATTGCAATCAGGGTCAGACTGTCCCATCGGAGAACCGGAGGATTGTCTGGTGGGCCCAGGCACTGACACCTGTTGGCATATATGGCCGGCAGCTGACCAGGGCCCCCGCTTCTCCAGGGGCACCTAGCTAGTGGCGTGTTGCTAATAGCGGCAGACCATGCAGCTGCTATGGGGCCCATGAGTCAGGGGGGCCCGCTTGATGCCGGTGCCACTGGAGCAGCAGCGGGTGATAGGAGGCAGAAACCAGCTGCTGGGGCTAAAGCCTGTCCCTGCTGCTAAAGAGAAATTAAGAAATTAATATTCATCCCTCTCCAATGGATGTGGAGAGGGATGAATATTCATTTCACTTTAATAGCGGGCAGTGTTTTATTCTATTTAGATAAACTGGCAGATAGAGATAGAGAGATAGACATTAGATATTGCATGCTTCTTATTCAATATTTTATGGCATTTTAAATGAATGCTGCTGTATTGCAGTTTCCTGTACATTTGGTGGTCAGGAGCGCCACTGTAAAACTCAGTGAATAAGTTACAGAGCAAAGTCAGAGCCATAGCATACTAAGGATTGTGGGAAGTCAGACCAATGTAATAGCATCTTTACTAGTGAAATAACATAAAAACCTTTAAAAGGAGTGCAAGGCACAGTAATGCAAAGGATAAAATAGTGTCATTTTATTTGAACAATATTTAAAATGGTACATACAAAAATTAGGACTCAAGAATGTCCAACTGGGAGATAATGACATCACGAAGGTAAATAAGTCAAAGCAAGAGACTACAGTCGTGATATTGCAAATGGATACCTACGAAAGTCTACGTCTAGGACAGGGTATTTCAGAAAATATGCTGATGAATAGCCAAGTCAAAGTATAGATGAAAGATGTCTAATAAGCATAGGTAACAGTGCACCAATCAGGAAAACTGCACCTGACGCTCGTTTCGCACCTAGCTTCGTCAAAGGGATGATGGGAAACTGAACAACGCAGGTTATCACCAGACCTAGGAAACATGCTGATCATGCCCAGCGCATGGTCAGCAAGTTTCTCTGTTAATGCAGATGACAGTTTGCATAGCATCCCCATGCTGTAGAAGCGATCAGCCTGCAAAAAATAATAGTCCCATAGTGGGACAAAGTAAAAAAAAGTAAAACATTTTTTTTAAATAATTGTAAAAAATATTTTTTTTAAATAAAAGTAATAATAAAAAAATCTAAAGATATTGTATCTATAAATATTTGAATGAAAAAAATATAAACAATAAAAGAACACATGTTTGGCATCGGCGCATCTGTAACGACTCGACCTATAAAACTGTCCCACTAGTTAACCCCTTTTTTTGAACACCAAAAAAAAATAAAAAACAAGGCAAAAAATCAATGCTTTATTATCATACCGCCGAACAAAAAGTGGAACAAAACATGGATATAAATAAACATGGTACCGCTGAAAGTGTCATCTTGCCCCTCAAAAAACAAGACACAATACAGCTTCATCAGCGCAAAAATAAAGTTACAGCTCTCAGAATAAAGCGATGCAAAAATAATTATTTTCTCTATAAAATAGTTTTTATTGTGTAAAAGCGCCAAAACATAAAAAAGATATAAATGCGGCATCACTGTAATCGTACTGACCCGAAGAATATAACTGCCTTATCAATTTTACCACACACGGAATGGCTTAAACCTCCTCCCCCCCCCCCGACCCCCCCCCCCCCAAAAAAAAAGGTCCTGAATTGTTGAGTCTTGTTCATTCTGCCTCCCAAAAATCGGAATTGAAAGCAATCAAAAAATGTCATGTGCCCGAAAATAGTAACAATTTGTTTCTGGAAAACACCCATGGAGTCAAAATCAGCACTACACCTGTGGATAAATTCCCAAATGGGTATAATTTCCATAATGGGGTCCATTTGTAATAGAGTGCAGGGTTGAGTATGTCACCACGGAACAGACAGACCAACTGTTGAGGGGAATTTATTAACAGGAGTAAGATTCTCCTCGCAGGGGGTAAACAGGGGGTTAATAGAGATAAAGCAAACAGTAAACAGTTAAGCGGAATCGAAATGGTTAACGAATGTTCTTGTAACTTATCAGTCCAGGGCGGTCCTGACTGGAGGGTCCTTATTCCAATGTGGGCACAGTCACCAGCAGCGCTTGAAGATCCTGAAGTCTCTCCTCTGTCTCCTGGGAACTGGAGACTCCGGGGTTAAGTCTTTGCAGTCTTCTCTCCCAGCAAAGCTGGAAGCAGGAAGTAAAGGCCCCGTCTCACATAGCGAGATCGCTAGCGAGATCGCTGCTGAGTCACAAGTTTTGTGACGCAACAGCGACCTCCATAGCGATCTCGCTATGTGTGACACGTACCAGCGATCAGGCCCCTGCTGCGAGATCGCTGGTCGTGTCGGAATGGCCTGGACCTTTTTTTGGTCGTTGAGGCCCCGCTGACATTGCTGAATCGGTGTGTGTGACACCGATCCAGCGATGTCTTCACTGGTAACCAGGGTAAACATCGGGTTACTAAGCGCAGGGCCGCGCTTAGTAACCCGATGTTTACCCTGGTTACCAGCGTAAATGTAAAAAAAAACAAACACTACATACTCGCCTTCTGATGTCCGTCAGGTCCCTTGCCGTCTGCTTCCTGCTCTCACTGACTCCCGGCCGTACAGTGAGAAGTGAGAGCACAGCAGTGACGTCACCGCTGCGCTCTCAGTGTACGGCGGCTCAGTCAGAGCAGGAAGCAGACGGCAAGGGACCTGGACACCGAAAGGCGAGTATGTAGTGTTTGTTTTTTTTGGTAACCAGGGTAAACATCGGGTTACTAAGCGCGGCCCTGCGCTTAGTAACCCGATGTTTACCCTGGTTACCGGGTGCTGCAGGGGGACTTCGGCATCGTTGATGACAGTTTCAACGATGCCGAAGTCGTTCCCCTGATCGTTGGTCGCTGGAGAGAGCGGTCTGTGTGACAGCTCCCCAGCGACCACACAGCGACTTACCAACGATCACGGCCAGGTCGTATCGCTGGTCGTGATCGTTGGTAAATCGCTTAGTGAGACGGGGCCTTAACACAGCCACTCTGCTGCAAATCTCTGTATATTAGGCTGTGCAGTCTCTCTCTGCAGCAGCAATGCTACACACACACTGAGCAGTTTACTTTGTCACACTCAGGGGTCCTGGCTTATCATTGCGCACTCATGTCTCTGTAAGGGGATAAGTCTTCTCTGATTACGGAGGCTTCCAAGTCCACACTCTCACATCCATCCTTCACTACGGTTGGTATCTCAGCCTCAGTGCACTCTCTTTCGGGGAGCGCGGCACTGCAGCCTGCTCTCTCTCTGGCGCGCTGTCCCCTCTGTGCCGTGCGCTCTGCTCTCCCGCTCTTTTCTGACCACACCCCTCTCTCTTCCTCTCTGCCCCCAGCAGTCACATGGTCCCTTCTGTCCAGGGCAGAAAGTCTTCCCCCCAACAACCCAGCTGTCTGACTAAGTGGTTCCAGGTAAGGAGCAGGGAAAGCAACCTCCTTACATTCCCCCTCTCTTGAAGCTCGCCATTCCATGGGCTAGGACTATTCGTGCTTCTCTGTTCTTTTGAGGGGAGTCAGATACCTGCAATTCTCGCATCTCCTTCTGCCTTTCTTCTTTCACATACTGCCAATCTAAATGGTCTAGGAGTTGTTCATCAGTCAGGTTGAGATATTCTTCCTCTACCTCGTCGGCAGCCATAGAAGAAAATTCCTCAGACGAATTTTGTGTTGTCACATTAGATTTTCCAACAGCATCCACTGTCCTCTTATTCTTTTTCTTCTTCTTTTTGGCTTTGCCGCTAGCAGATGCTTGCATAGACGATTTGTCCTTTTCCTTGTCGTTATCAGAAACTTTAGGGACTTCTTGCCCGGGCTCCTCAGTCTGGGGGCTTAGTACAAGTAATTCATCTCCATAGCTCCCCCTCTCTTTGACAGGAGCATTCTTGTCAAAACTAGAATCAGATGGATTAAGACTATGCAGGTCGGACTCTTCGTCATCTGCGCCGGGATCGGCGGGCATCACTTCTCAGCCACACACCCTGTCTCACACAGCTGTTCCATTTCCTCTGTCCGATCAGGATCTTGTGAGCTGACAGCCAGCACACTCTTCACCTCAGGGGCGAAATCCGTGGTTCCTCCTTCTCATCGACTAGGACCTTGAAAATGAGCGTCGCAGGAACACTTGGCACTTTTCCCCCTTCTCCTGGGCATCCAACATTGTGGTACTGTCTTGCTTTAGGTGAGGCTCTTCTCTTCCTGCCATTCCACTCTCTCCAGGGGCGACATCCCTCCAGTTAGCAGGACCCTCAGAGGGGTGAGCGGATCTCTGCCACCGCTCTTCTCGGGTAGGGCAATTTCTGGACATGTGTCCCACCCTTCTGCACGACCAGCACTCACGTCTGCGTCTGTCTGGAGGGCGCTTCAGTCTGGATCGTCGACCTCGGCTGGAGACATCTCTCATCTGCGGTTGCTCTTCACTCCAGGATACAGAGTTGCACTCTGGGGCCACCACTGAAGCCTTCTTCATGCTACGCACCTCTCCGCTATCTCTTTCTGGCTGCTTTCGCACATTACCTCGGGGTAAGCTGTGCGAGACAGGGCGTGTGGCTGAGAAGTGACAGTCTCTCTCTGCAGCAGCAATGCTACACACACACTGAGCAGTTTACTTTGTCACACTCAGGGGTCCTGGCTTGTCAGTGCGGTCACCAGGGCTGTGCGCTCAGGTCACTGTATGGGGATACGTCTTCTTTGATTACGGAGGCTTCCAAGTCCACACTCTCACATCCAGCCTTCACTACGGCTGGTATCTCAGCCTCAGTGCCCTCACGGGGAGCACTCTCTTTCGGGGAGCGCGGCGCTGCAGCCTGCTCTCTATCTGGTGCGCTGTCCCCTCTGTGCCACGTGGTCTGCTCTCCCGCTCTTTTCTGACCACACCCCTCTCTCTTCCTCTCTGCCCCCAGCCATCACATGGTCCCTTCTGTCCAGGGCAGAAAGTCTTCCCCCCAACAACCCAGCTGTCTGACTAAGTGGTTCCAGGTAAGGAGCAGGGGAAGCAACCTCCTTACACCTTGAGGGGAGATTCTGCTCTTCTAGCAATTAGGAGCGCTGTATTTGGAGTCTGCAAACTCTTCCAGGAAAATATGCGCTCCAGGATGCAAATAGCGCTCTGTTCCAGCGAGTCTCTCCATATGGCTAAGTAGTATCGTACAGCCACATATGGGAAATATTGCCACTTTCAGTAGAAATTATGAGACACATTTTGGTGCCACTTTTAGCCACTTCTTGTGTGAAAATGTAAAATCCGGGGCTAAAACTTAATTTTGATGGAAAAAATGTAGTTATTTTTTCTTCTCTGCCCAATGGTATAAAATTCTGTGAAACACCTGTGGTGCCAATATGATCACTGCATCCCTAGCTGAATTCATTGAGTGGTGTAGTTTGTAAAATGGGGTCACTTATGGGGGGTTCTGCTGTTCTGGCACCTCATGGGCTCTCCCACTGGCTCATGGCACCTGGAAACCATAACGGTAAAATGTGGCACTCCTTCCCTTCTGAGCTTTGCACTGTGCCTGAAAATTATTTCCCGATTTAAATGTAGGGTATTGGCACACTGTCGGATAAATAGAACTGAAATTGTTGTTTCCTATTAGTGCTTAGGAAAATTAAAAACTTGGGGCTAAAACAACATTTTTGTGAGGAAAATGTGATATTATTTACACAGTTCAATGTCATAAACTTCTGTGAAGCACCTCGGGATTCAAGGTGCTCACCAGGTATCTAAATACATTCCTTAAGGGGTCTAGATTCCAATTTGGGGTCACTTGTGGGGGATTTCCACTGTTTAGGCACATCAGGGATTCTCCAAATGGGACATGATGTCCGCTAATGATTTCAGGAAATTTTACATTCAAAGAGTCAAATGGCGCTCCTTCCCTTCCAAGCCCTGCCGTGTGCCCAAACAGTAGTTTTCTCCCACATATTCAGTATCGGTGTACTCGGGAAAAATTGCACACCAAATTGTATAGTGCATATTTGTGGGGAAAATTTTTATTTTTACATCTCAACGATATAAACTTCTGTGAAGCACTTGAGGATTCAATGTGCTCACCACACATCTAAATCAGTTCCCTGAGTGTTCTATTTTCCAAAATGGTGACACTTGTAGGGGATTTTCACTGTTTAGGCACATCAGAGGCTCTCCAAATGCTACATGGCGTCCGCCAATTGTTCCAGCAAATTTTGCATTCAAAAAGTCAAATGGTGCTCCTTCCGTTCTGAGCTCTGCTGTGCGCAAAAACTGGTTTTCTCCCTCATTTAGGGTATCCTTGTACTCAGGAGAAAATGCAAACCAAATTGTATTGTGCAATTTCTCCTGTTACACTTCCGAAAATGCAATATTTTGTGCTAAAAAAATATTTTTGGGGAAAATTAATACTCAATGTACTTGCTGTACATGTGAGGGAAGTAGTATATCGCCATGACGCATAGCTTCCAACTGTCCCTCATACTGCGGGACTGTCCCGATTTTGAGGCTGTGCCCCGCAGTTCCGCACGGGACTTTACCTCTCCTGCATAGCCAGCACGTGAAGAACCAACACGCCCCCTTGTATTAGGCCACGCCCCTTCCGTATCTTCTTCTTCTGGGTTGGTGGTTCAGAGAGGGATAGAGGACATTCTGAGGTACGTGTGTGTGTGAGTGAGTGTGTGTGTGTTGCACACATAGATGCAGCTGGCAGCAGTTAGAGCAATCCAGTGCAGCCTGTTAGTCATAAGAACAGTATATATACTGTGCATATATATATATATATATATATATATATATATATATATGTATATATATGTATCCTTTATATAGTACAGCAGTTATGGAGTGGAGCCAGTAGATAGTGATGTTGTCTGAGTGCATGCAGTGTGCAGGATCTGTGAGGCAGCACTGTGGACAGCGACAGGTGGTGAAATATTTGCCTGCATTGTAAGCAGAGCTGCTGGGATACATCTACAGGCCCAACTACACTGGCATCGTCATGTATGGCCATTATACAGTATTGAGCATCATGTGTGGCCATTATACAGTATGGAGCACTGTGTGGCCAGCCATTATACAGTATGGAGCATCATGTAGGGCCATTATACAGTATTGAGCATCATGTTTGGCCATTATACAGTATTGAGCATAAGTGTGGCCATTATACAGTAAGGAGCACTGTGTGGCATTATACAGTATTGAGCATCATGTGTGGCAATTATACAGTATGGAGCACTGTGTGGCCATGATACAGTATGGAGCATCACGTGTGGCCATTATACAGTATTGAGCATCATGTGTGGCCATTATACAGTATGGAGCACTGTGTGCCCATTATACAGTATTGAGCATCATGTGTGGCCATTATACAGTATGGAGCACTGTGTGGCCATTATACACTATGGAGCATCACGTGTGGCCATTATACAATATGGAGCATCACGTGTGGCCATTATACAATATGGAGCACTGTGTGGCCATTATACAGTATTGAGCATCATGTGGGGCCATTATACAGTATTGAGCATCATGTGTGGCTATTATACAATATGGAGCACTGTGTGGCCATTATACAGTATTGAGCATCATGTGTGGCTATTATACAATATGGAGCACTGTGTGGCCATTATACAGTATTGAGCATCATGTGTGGCCATTATACAGTATGGAGCACTGTGTGGCCATTATACAGTATTGAGCATCATGTGGGGCAATTATACAATATGGAGCACTGTGTGGCCATTATACAGTATTGAGCATCATGTGGGGCCATTATACAGTATTGAGCATCATGTGTGGCCATTATACAGTATGGAGCACTGTGTGGCCATTATGCAGTATTGATCATCATGTGTGGCCATTATGCAATATGGAGCACTGTGTGGCCATTATACAGTATGGAGCATCATGTGGGGCCATTATACATTATGGAGCACTGTGTGGCATTATACAGTATTGAGCATCATGTGGGGCCATTATACAGTATTGAGCATCATGTGTGGCCATTATACAATATGGAGCACTGTGTGGCCATTATACAGTATTGAGCATCATGTGTGGCCATTATACAGTATGGAGCACTGTGTGGCCATATTTTTTTCTGTTTATACAGTAATTATTGTTTAAGAAACAGTGTGAATGCAATATTTTGTGCTGAAAACATTTTGTGGGGAAAATTAGATTTTTTTTTTAATTTTTAGAGCTCAACATTATAAACTTCTGTGAAGCACCTGGGGGTTCAGTGTTCTCACCACACATCTAGATCAGTTCCCTGAGGGGTCTAGTTTCTAAAATGGTGTCACTTGTGGGGGATTTCCACTGTTTAGGCACATCGGTGGCTCTCCAAACACGACATTGCCAATTATTCCAGCAAGTTTTGCATTCAAAAAGTCAAATGGCACTCCTTCCCTTCCAAGCCCTGCTGGGGGCCCAAACAGTGGTTTTCTCTCTCATATGGGGTATCAACATGCTCAGGAGAAAATACACAACAAATTTTGGGGTCAATTTTTTTCCTGTTACCCTTGTCAACATAAAAAAAAATCCTGTGAAGCACCTGAAGGGTTAACAAACTTCTTGAATGTGGTTTTGCGCACCTTGAGGGGTGCAGTTTTTAGAATGGTGTCACTTTTGTGTATCTTCTATCATATAGACCCCTCAAAGTGACTTCAAATGTGAGATGGTCCCTGAAAAACATGGTTTTGTAAATTTTGTAATAAAGATCAAAAATCGATGGTAAACTTTTAACCCTTAAAACTTCCTAACAAAAAAAACTTTTGATCCAAAATTCTGCTGATGTAAAGTAGATATGTGGGAAATGTTATTTATTAACTATTTTGTGTGACCTATTTCTGTGATTAAGGGTATGTGCACACGTCCGGAAAGTATGCAGAAATTTCCTGAGAAAATCCTGAGATTTTCCGCAGGAATTCTGCAGGCGTTTTTATCGCGTATTTTGTGCTGTTTTGTGCGTTTTTTGTGCGGATTTTTAGTGGGGTTTTTTTTGCAATAATATAGTGGGAAATCCGCTTAAAATTCCCAAAATTAATGAACATGCTGCTTATTTTTCCACATGCGTTTTTGTAAAAATTGGCACGGTCATTAACGTGCAAACCACCTTTGGGGGTTAAGGGGTTAAATCAGGAGTGGGGGACCTCAGGCCCCAGGGCCATTTATGGCCCTTGATGACCTGTTATCAGGCCCCCAGGGCAGATTCTCAGGGACCGCATTCTTGGGCAGGGAGGTGTATTTTGATTGCAACCAGCTCATTCATTTCTTGCTCTGTTAGCACACACATGCAGTGTTCACTACTGAACACTGAAGGGCATGCAATGAAAGATTACGTCCTGACACCAGTGCCAGAGTCAGGATGTACTTTGTGGGCAGAGTTTGTACGGCCCCCGAAGGATGGTATAGATATCCAAATGGCCCTTGGCAGAAAAAAGATTCCCCACCCCTGGGTTAAAGGATACTTACTGTACTTGCTGTACTGTGAGGGAAGTATATTGCCATGACGGTAGCTACATTAGACGCCGTAAGGGGTATCTCGCCCACCCACCATAAAGTACTAAGGTCCTGCGTTCAACCGCACATTGGGTGTGATTTTCCTGTCTGCTGACGTTATATATGCCACTGTGCACTGTTACCTATGCTTATTTGACATTTTTCATCTATACTTTGATTTGGCTGTTTCATCCGCAAATTTTCTGAAATACCCTTTTCTAGACCTAGACTTTCTTAAGTATGCGTTTGCAATATCATGACTGTATTTTTCTTTACGTATAGAGTCTTGCTTATTACCTGCTCAATGTCAGTATCTTCCAGTTCTTCTTGTGTCCTAACTTTTGTATGTAGCATTTTAAGTATTGTTCAAATAAAAGTACATTATTTTATTCTTTGCTTTACTGGGCCTTGCAGTTCTTTTATATAGTTATCCTTGCATTACTGTGCCTATAGACCCTTTACTCTATGTTCACGATTCATTTGTAGGTTTATCTAGTGAAACATGTTATACTTGCAGATGTCCACTAGATGTCATCACTGCACTTTTTTTGTCATATAGTAACACAGCTTACTATATTATCCATTATAAATGATTCTCCCTTATGTAAAATATATATATATATATATATATATATATATATATATATATATATATATATATATATATATATATATATATATACATATACATACATACACACACCCACACACACACACACACACACACACACACACACACACACACACACACACACACACACACACACATGTCCGCCATGTGGGCCAAAGTTCCGGTTGTCAAATCTGCGGTTGTGCTGGTTTGAGGGGCAGTTACAGGCAAATCTACGTCACTTGTCTCCCTTAAAAAAACAGAACCCGGCCTTGCAACGCCACTAATTTCTGTTGGCCCAGGAGAAGCTTCCTCATTAAAAAAGTACTCATCCCCATCATCCTCCTCGTCCTCCTCCTCCTCTTCGCCCGCTACCGCGTCCTCTACCGCGTCCTCTACACGGCCCTGACCAGACAATGGCTGACTGTCATCAAGGCTTTCCTCTTCCTCGGCTGCAGACGCCTGCTCCTTTATGTGCGTCAAACTTTGCATCAGCAGACGCATTAGGGGGATGCTCATGCTTATTATGGCGTTGTCTGCACTAACCAGCCGTGTGCATTCCTCAAAACACTGAAGGACTTGACACAGGTCTTGTAGTTCGACCACTGCACACCTGACAACTCCATGTCTGCCATCCAACTGCCTGCCCGTGTATGTGTATCCTCCCACAAATACATAACAGCACGTCTCTGTTCGCACAGTCTATGAAGCATGTGCAGTGTGGAGTTCCACCTTGTTGCAACGTCGATGATTAGGCGATGCTGAGGAAGGTTCAAAGAACGCTGATAGTTCTGCATACGGCTGGAGTGTACGGGCGAACGGCGGATATGCGAGCAAAGTCTGCGCACTTTGAGGAGCAGGTCGGGTAACCCCGGATAACTTTTCAGGAAGCACTGCACCACCAGGTTTAAGGTGTGAGCCAGGCAAGGAATGTGTTTCAGTTGGGAAAGGGCTATGGCAGCCATGAAATTCCTTCCGTTATCACTCACTACCTTGCCTGCCTCAAGATGTACAGTGCCCAGCCATGACTGAGTTTCTTTCTGCAAGAACTCGGACAGAACTTCCGCGGTGTGTCTGTTGTCGCCCAAACACTTCATTGCCAATACAGCCTGCTGACGCTTGCCACTAGCTGTCCCATAATGGCACACCTGGTGTGCAACAGTGGCAGCTGCGGATGGAGTGGATGTGCGACTGCGGTCTGTGGACGAGCTCTTGCTTCTGCAGGAGGAGGAGGAAGAGGAGGAGGGGGGGGGCGAACGCCTACAGCCAACTCTTTCCTTGACCGTGAGCTAGGCAGAACTGTCCCAATATTAATGTCACCTGTGGACCCTGCATCCACCACATTCACCCAGTGTGCCGTGATGGACACGTAACGTCCCTGGCCATGCCTACTGGTCCATGCATCTGTTGTCAGGTGCACCTTTGTAGTCACAGACTGCCTGAGTGCATGGACGATGCGGTCTTTAACATGCTGTTGGAGGGCTGGGATGGCTTTTCTAGAAAAGAAGTGCCGACTGGGTAGCTCGTAGCGTGGTACAGCATAGTCCATCAGCGCTTTGAAAGCTTCGCTTTCAACTAACCGGTAGGGCATCATCTCTAATGAGATTAGTCTAGCAATGTGGGCGTTCAAACCCTGTGTACGCGGATGCGAGGATGAGTACTTCCTTTTCCTAACAAGAGTCTCATGTAGGGTGAGCTGAACTGGAGAGCTGGAGATCGTGGAACTAGCGGTGGTGCCGGTGGACATGGGTGACTGAGAGAGGGTTGGAGATGGTATTCTTGCCAGTGCCCTACATGCAGTGTTTCCTACTACTAACCTGGTGATTCCCTGACTGCTTTGGCCTGGCGACGAAAGCTGCACAGATACTGCAGGTGGCGCGGGAAATGGTGGGCTTACAGGGAGGGAAGGGATGTAGCGTTGCTGACTAGCTTCATTGGCCGAGGGTGCTGCAACCTTTAGGGACGTTTGGTAGTTAGTCCAGGCTTGCAAATGCATGGTGGATAAATGTCTATGCATGCAACTTGTATTTAGACTTTTAAGATTCTGACCTCTGCTTAAGGTAGTTGAACATTTTTGACAGATGACTTTGCGCTGATCATTTGGATGTTGTTTAAAAAAATGCCAGACTGCACTCTTTCTACTATCGGATACCTTTTCAGGCATTGCAGACTGAGCTTCTTTAACCGGATGGCCACGCTGTCCTCCAACTGGTTTTGGTTTTGCCACGCGTTTTTGGCCAGATACGGGCCCGGCAGATGGAACCTGTTGTGATGTTGATGCCTGCTGCGGCTCCTCCTCCTCCGCTTCAGAACTACTGCCGCCTGCACCCTGTTCCCCCAATGGCTGCCAATCGGGGTCAACAACTGGGTCATCTATGACCTCCTCTTCTATGTCGTGTGCAACTTCGTCTGTGTCACTGTGTAAGCCGGTGGTATTGCGTTCGTGACGGGGCACCATAGTCTCCGCTGGGTTTGATTCTGCCTCAGTACACTGCGAGGGCAATGTTCTGGTCTGAGTCAAAGGAACAGCATAGTAATCTGGCTGTGGCTGTGCATCTGTACACTCCATGTCCGATTCAACTTCGAATGGGCATGGCCTGTTAACTGTTTCACTGTCTAACCCAGGAACGGTATGTGTAAAGAGCTCCATGGAGTAACCTGTTCTGTCGACTGACGCATTCCTTCACTGTTGTTCTGGGTGAAGGACACAAGGAAGCGACTTGTTCCTGACCGGGAGCATCCACTGACGATGCACTGCTCTGACATTTAGCACTTTCCGAGGAGGAGGCGAAAGAGCTAGAGGCAGAGTCAGCAATGAAAGCCAATACTTGTTCCTCCTGCTCCGGCTTCAAAAGTGGTTTTCCTACTCCCAGAAAAGAGAGCATTCGAGGCCTTGTGTAGCCAGACAATGAACCTGGCTCAACAACGCGAGACTTAGGTGCTGTACTGCTTTTACCACGACCACCTGATGCTCCACCACCACTACCATCATTACCAGCTGACAATGACCGCCCACGGCCACGACCTCTTCCACTAGACTTCCTCATTGTTTGCAAAACGTAACCAAAGTAACGGTATTTGTTACTGTAAAACAACTAATAAGGTGAACTCAAACTTCTGTAGGATTTATATATACCTTTATAGGTGCCTGACACTGAAAGGAAAATCAGGCCCAATGTTACACACTAGGTTTTCTGTGCCACAATAATTTGAGACAGATGGCACACACAGGACCAGCACTAAAGCAGAAATGCCAATCTTAATCTCCCACTATTTTATTTTTTTTTTCTGGGAGAATTAAAAAAAAAAAAAAAAAAAAACAATATTACACACTAGGTTTTCTGTGGCACACAATGAGAGACAGATGCCACACACAGGACTGGCACAGAGGCAGACTTGCCAATCTTTATCTCCCACTAATTATTTTTTTTTTACAGGGAGAATTTACCCAAAAAAATAAATGGCCAAGTATTACACAGTGGTTTTCGGTGGCACACAATGAGAGACAGATGCCACACACAGGACTGGCACAGAGGCAGACTTGCCAGTCTTTATCTCCCACTAATTATTTTTTTTTTTACAGGGAGAATTTACCCAAAAAAAAATAAATGGCCAAGTATTACACAGTGGTTTTCGGTGGCACACAATGAGAGACAGATGCCACACACAGGACTGGCACAGAGGCAGACTTGCCAATCTTTATCTCCCACTAATTATTTTTTTTTTTTAAAAGGGAGAATTTAGAAAAAAAAAAAAAAAGGCCCAGTATTACACAGTGGTTTTCGGTGGCACACAATGAGAGACAGATGCCACACACAGGACTGGCACAGAGGCAGACTTGCCAATCTTTATCTCCCTGCAGTAATCTCAGGAAAGTATGGCAGGCAGCTATAAAAAGGACTGCTGCACACAAAAGTGGGGACAAACACACAAGATAGCTGTGCAGAAAGGAAGGAACAACAGGATTTGTGCTTTGAAAAAAGCAGTTGGTTTGCACAGCGGCGTACACACACAGCAACGCAGCTATCGGAGCCTTCTAGGGCAGCCCAATGAGCTACAGCGCTGAGGAAAAAAAAATGTAGCTTCCACTGTCCCTGCAAACAAAAGGTGGTGTTGGACAGTGGAAATCGCTACAGCACAAGCGGTTTGTGGCTTTATGTACCCTGCCTATCACTATCCCTGCTTCCGAAGAAGCGGCAGCAACCTCTCCCTACGCTCAGATCAGCAGCAGTAAGATGGAGGTCGGCGGGAACGCCCCTTTATAGCCCCTGTGACGCGGCAGAAAGCAAGCCAATCACTGCAATGCCCTTCTCTAAGATGGTGGGGACTGAGATCTATGTCATCACGCTGCCCACACTCTGCGTCCACCTTCATTGGCTGAGAAATGGTGCTTTTAGCGTCATTGAAACGCGACTTTGGCGCGAAAGTCGCGTACCGCATGGCCGACCCCACACAGGGATCGGGTCGGTTTCATGAGACGCCGACTTTGCCAAAAGTCGGCGACTTATGAAAATGAACGATCCGTTTCGCTCAACCCTACTTGGCAGCAGGATCGACAGCCATAATCTTATTACTTGGTCGCATTTGTCTTTTAAAGTTCATTACATTGTGTGTATGAAACTTCTTTTGCTGTATATTAAAATGTCCACTTTGCTTGGAAAGGGGTGCGCTACACACTAACCAGTCATGTCCCATCTGCCACTAGCATGCCCAGTGAGGCGTATCTTAGATACCTGAGCCATCCATATAGTCTCTTCCTAGAAATTTGAATCCTGTGGCAGCTTGTGAATCTGGTGACTTCAGACATGCGCAGGTGTTGTTTTCACAAGTGCCAGTTGCTTGCACTCACACTGTGCATTCTCGAAGTGTTGATATACACTAAAGGTGGCGGGGATCAAATCTTCACAAGGAGGCTATAAGGATGGCTCAGGGATCATTCACAACTCACTGGGCATGGTATTAGCGAAATAGGCTGGACTGGTCCACAGTACACACCTTTCCGACTAGTCTGGAAACTGAAATATGCTGCTAAAGAAGCTGGTAAAGTAAGTATTACAATATATTGTAACCCTGTCCCACACAGCGAGGTTGTGTGTAATCAACTTTAAAAGACAAACACAGCCATGTAATGAGATTATAGGTGTCGATCCTACTGCTAACTCAGTGGACTGAAAAAATGATACATTACATATTTTTTACAGTAAAATATTGCTTTAGCCCAAATGTTTTCATTTTTACAATTTAAATAACAAGAGTAATAAGAGATAAGCTAAGAGAAATAATAGTAATAATAATAGAAAATGGATACCACAATGTACTATACATTTTCCCCTGAACATTGCAATCAGGGTCAGACTGTCCCATCGGAGAACCGGAGGATTGTCTGGTGGGCCCAGGCACTGACACCTGTTGGCATATATGGCCGGCAGCTGACCAGGGCCCCCGCTTCTCCAGGGGCACCTAGCTAGTGGCGTGTTGCTAATAGCGGCAGACCATGCAGCTGCTATGGGGCCCATGAGTCAGGGGGGCCCGCTTGATGCCGGTGCCACTGGAGCAGCAGCGGGTGATAGGAGGCAGAAACCAGCTGCTGGGGCTAAAGCCTGTCCCTGCTGCTAAAGAGAAATTAAGAAATTAATATTCATCCCTCTCCAATGGATGTGGAGAGGGATGAATATTCATTTCACTTTAATAGCGGGCAGTGTTTTATTCTATTTAGATAAACTGGCAGATAGAGATAGAGAGATAGACATTAGATATTGCATGCTTCTTATTCAATATTTTATGGCATTTTAAATGAATGCTGCTGTATTGCAGTTTCCTGTACATTTGGTGGTCAGGAGCGCCACTGTAAAACTCAGTGAATAAGTTACAGAGCAAAGTCAGAGCCATAGCATACTAAGGATTGTGGGAAGTCAGACCAATGTAATAGCATCTTTACTAGTGAAATAACATAAAAACCTTTAAAAGGAGTGCAAGGCACAGTAATGCAAAGGATAAAATAGTGTCATTTTATTTGAACAATATTTAAAATGGTACATACAAAAATTAGGACTCAAGAATGTCCAACTGGGAGATAATGACATCACGAAGGTAAATAAGTCAAAGCAAGAGACTACAGTCGTGATATTGCAAATGGATACCTACGAAAGTCTACGTCTAGGACAGGGTATTTCAGAAAATATGCTGATGAATAGCCAAGTCAAAGTATAGATGAAAGATGTCTAATAAGCATAGGTAACAGTGCACCAATCAGGAAAACTGCACCTGACGCTCGTTTCGCACCTAGCTTCGTCAAAGGGATGATGGGAAACTGAACAACGCAGGTTATCACCAGACCTAGGAAACATGCTGATCATGCCCAGCGCATGGTCAGCAAGTTTCTCTGTTAATGCAGATGACAGTTTGCATAGCATCCCCATGCTGTAGAAGCGATCAGCCTGCAAAAAATAATAGTCCCATAGTGGGACAAAGTAAAAAAAAGTAAAACATTTTTTTTAAATAATTGTAAAAAATATTTTTTTTAAATAAAAGTAATAATAAAAAAATCTAAAGATATTGTATCTATAAATATTTGAATGAAAAAAATATAAACAATAAAAGAACACATGTTTGGCATCGGCGCATCTGTAACG
Organism: Ranitomeya variabilis; assembly: GCF_051348905.1. Lineage (NCBI taxonomy): Eukaryota > Metazoa > Chordata > Amphibia > Anura > Dendrobatidae > Ranitomeya > Ranitomeya variabilis. The sequence continues at coordinate 316,425,554 of NC_135232.1, read as the reverse complement.
ACTCGACCTATAAAACTGTCCCACTAGTTAACCCCTTTTTTTGAACACCAAAAAAAAATAAAAAACAAGGCAAAAAATCAATGCTTTATTATCATACCGCCGAACAAAAAGTGGAACAAAACATGGATATAAATAAACATGGTACCGCTGAAAGTGTCATCTTGCCCCTCAAAAAACAAGACACAATACAGCTTCATCAGCGCAAAAATAAAGTTACAGCTCTCAGAATAAAGCGATGCAAAAATAATTATTTTCTCTATAAAATAGTTTTTATTGTGTAAAAGCGCCAAAACATAAAAAAGATATAAATGCGGCATCACTGTAATCGTACTGACCCGAAGAATATAACTGCCTTATCAATTTTACCACACACGGAATGGCTTAAACCTCCTCCCCCCCCCCGACCCCCCCCCCCCAAAAAAAAAAAGGTCCTGAATTGTTGAGTCTTGTTCATTCTGCCTCCCAAAAATCGGAATTGAAAGCAATCAAAAAATGTCATGTGCCCGAAAATAGTAACAATTTGTTTCTGGAAAACACCCATGGAGTCAAAATCAGCACTACACCTGTGGATAAATTCCCAAATGGGTATAATTTCCATAATGGGGTCCATTTGTAATAGAGTGCAGGGTTGAGTATGTCACCACGGAACAGACAGACCAACTGTTGAGGGGAATTTATTAACAGGAGTAAGATTCTCCTCGCAGGGGGTAAACAGGGGGTTAATAGAGATAAAGCAAACAGTAAACAGTTAAGCGGAATCGAAATGGTTAACGAATGTTCTTGTAACTTATCAGTCCAGGGCGGTCCTGACTGGAGGGTCCTTATTCCAATGTGGGTACAGTCACCAGCAGCGCTTGAAGATCCTGAAGTCTCTCCTCTGTCTCCTGGGAACTGGAGACTCCGGGGTTAAGTCTTTGCAGTCTTCTCTCCCAGCAAAGCTGGAAGCAGGAAGTAACAAAGCCACTCTGCTGCAAATCTCTGTATATTAGGCTGTGCAGTCTCTCTCTGCAGCAGCAATGCTACACACACACTGAGCAGTTTACTTTGTCACACTCAGGGGTCCTGGCTTATCATTGCGGTCACCGGGGCTGCGCACTCAGGTCTCTGTAAGGGGATACGTCTTCTCTGATTACGGAGGCTTCCAAGTCCACACTCTCACATCCAGCCTTCACTACGGCTGGTATCTCAGCCTCAGTGCACTCTCTTTCGGGGAGCGCGGCACTGCAGCCTGCTCTCTCTCTGGCGCGCTGTCCCCTCTGTGCCGTGCGCTCTGCTCTCCCGCTCTTTTCTGACCACACCCCTCTCTCTTCCTCTCTGCCCCCAGCAGTCACATGGTCCCTTCTGTCCAGGGCAGAAAGTCTTCCCCCCAACAACCCAGCTGTCTGACTAAGTGGTTCCAGGTAAGGAGCAGGGAAAGCAACCTCCTTACATTCCCCCTCTCTTGAAGCTCGCCATTCCATGGGCTAGGACTATTCGTGCTTCTCTGTTCTTTTGAGGGGAGTCAGATACCTGCAATTCTCGCATCTTCTTCTGCCTTTCTTCTTTCACATACTGCCAATCTAAATGGTCTAGGAGTTGTTCATCAGTCAGGTTGAGATATTCTTCCTCTACCTCGTCGGCAGCCATAGAAGAAAATTCCTCAGACGAATTTTGTGTTGTCACATTAGATTTTCCAACAGCATCCACTGTCCTCTTATTCTTTTTCTTCTTCTTTTTGGCTTTGCCGCTAGCAGATGCTTGCATAGACGATTTGTCCTTTTCCTTGTCGTTATCAGAAACTTTAGGGACTTCTTGCCCGGGCTCCTCAGTCTGGGGGCTTAGTGCAAGTAATTCATCTCCATAGCTCCCCCTCTCTTTGACAGGAGCATTCTTGTCGAAACTAGAATCAGATGGATTAAGACTATGCAGGTCGGACTCTTCATCATCTGCGCCGGGATCTGCGGGCATCACTTCCCAGGGCTTCTCAGCCACACGCCCTGTCTCACACAGCTGTTCCATTTCCTCTGTCCGATCAGGATCTTGTGAGCTGACAGCCAGCACACTCTTCACCTCAGGGGCGAAATCAGTGGTTCCTCCTTCTCATCGACTAGGACCTTGAAAATGAGCATCGCAGGAACACTTGGCACTTTTCCCCCTTCTCCTGGGCATCCAACATTGTGGTACTGTCTTGCTTTAGGTGAGGCTCTTCTCTTCCTGCCGTTCCACTCTCTCCAGGGGCGACGTTCCCTCCAGTTAGCAGGACCCTCAGAGGGGTGAGCGGATCTCTGCCACCGCTCTTCTCGGGTAGGGCAATTTCTGGACATGTGTCCCACCCTTCTGCACGACCAGCTCTCACGTCTGCGTCTGTCTGGAGGGCGCTTCAGTCTGGATCGTCGACCTCGGCTGGAGACATCTCTCATCTGCGGTTGCTCTTCACTCCAGGATACAGAGTTGCACTCTGGGGCCACCACTGAAGCCTTCTTCATGCTACGCACCTCTCCGCTATCTCTTTCTGGCTGCTTTCGCACATTACCTCGGGGTATGCCGCTGGTCCCCAAAACGACAGTCAGCTGGAAGCAGGAAGTAACACAGCCACTTTGCTGCGACTCTCTGTATATTAGGCTGACAGTCTCTCTCTGCAGCAGCAATGCCACACACACACTGAGCAGTTTACTTTGTCACACTCAGGGGTCCTGGCTTGTCAGTGCGGTCACCAGGGCTGTGCGCTCAGGTCACTGTATGGGGATACGTCTTCTTTGATTACGGAGGCTTCCATGTCCACACTCTCACATCCAGCCTTCACTACGGCTGGTATCTCACCCTCAGTGCCCTCACGGGGAGCACTCTCTTTCGGGGAGCGTGGCGCTGCAGCCTGCTCTCTATCTGGTGCGCTGTCCCCTCTCTGCCACGTGGTCTGTTCTCCCGCTCTTTTCTGACCACACCCCTCTCTTCCTCTCTGCCCCCAGCCATCACATGGTCCCTTCTGTCCAGGGCAGAAAGTCTTCCCCCCAACAACCCAGCTGTCTGACTAAGTGGTTCCAGGTAAGGAGCAGGGAAAGCAACCTCCTTACACCTTGAGGGGAGATTCTGCTCTTCTAGCAATTAGGAGCGCTGTATTTGGAGTCTGCAAACTCTTCCAGGAAAATATGCGCTCCAGGATGCAAATAGCGCTCTGTTCCAGCGAGTCTCTCCATATGGCTAAGTAGTATCATACAGCCACATATGGGAAGTATTGCCACTTTCAGTAGAAATTGTGGGACACATTTTGGTGCCACTTTTAGCCACTTCTTGTGTGAAAATGTAAAATCCGGGGCTAAAACTTAATTTTGATGGAAAAAATGTAGTTATTTTTTCTTCTCTGCCCAATGGTATAAAATTCGGACACACCTGTGGTGCCAATATGATCACTGCATCCCTAGCTGAATTCATTGAGTGGTGTAGTTTGTAAAATGGGGTCACTTATGGGGGGTTCTGCTGTTCTGGCACCTCATGGGCTCTCCCACTGGCTCATGGCACCTGGAAACCATAACGGTAAAATGTGGCACTCCTTCCCTTCTGAGCTTTGCACTGTGCCTGAAAATTATTTCCCGATTTAAATGTAGGGTATTGGCACACTGTCGAATAAATAGAACTGAAATTGTTGTTTCCTATTAGTGCTTAGGAAAATTAAAAACTTGGGGCTAAAACAACATTTTTGTGAGGAAAATGTGATATTATTTTCACAGTTCAATGTTATAAACTTCTGTGAAGCACCTCGGGATTCAAGGTGCTCACCAGGTATCTAAATACATTCCTTGAGGGGTCTAGTTTCCAAATTGGGGTCACTTGTGGGGGATTTCCACTGTTTAGGCACATCAGGGATTCTCCAAATGGGACATGATGTCCGCTAATGATTTCAGGAAATTTTACATTCAAAAAGTCAAATGGCGCTCCTTCCCTTCCAAGCCCTGCCGTGTGCCCAAACAGTAGTTTTCTCCCACATATTCAGTATCGGTGTACTCGGGAAAAATTGCGCACCAAATTGTATAGTGCATATTTGTGGGGAAAATTTTTATTTTTACATCTCAACGACATAAACTTCTGTGAAGCACTTGAGGATTCAATGTGCTCACCACACATCTAGATCAGTTCCCTGAGTGTTCTAATTTCCAAAATGGTGACACTTGTAGGGGATTTTCACTGTTTAGGCACATCAGAGGCTCTCCAAATGCTACATGGCGTCCGCCAATTGTTCCAGCAAATTTTGCATTCAAAAAGTCAAATGGCGCTCCTTCCCTTCTGAGCTCTGCTGTGCGCAAAAACTGTGGTTTTCTCCCTCATTTAGGGTATCATTGTACTCAGGAGAAATTGCAAACCAAATTGTATTGTGCAATTTCTCCTGTTACACTTCCGAAAATGCAATATTTTGTGCTAAAAAAATATTTTTGGGGAAACTTAATACTCAATGTACTTGCTGTACATGTGAGGGAAGTAGTATATCGCCATGACGCATAGCTTCCAACTGTCCCTCATACTGCGGGACTGTCCCGATTTTGAGGCTGTGCCCCGCAGTTCCGCGCGGGACTTTACCTCTCCTGCACAGCCAGCACGTGAAGAACCAACATGCCCCCTTGTATCCTTGTATTAGGCCACGCCCCTTCCGTATCTTCTTCTGGGTTGGTGGTTCAGAGAGGGATAGAGGACATTCTGAGGTACGTGTGTGTGTGTGTGAGTGAGTGTGTGTGTGTTGCACACATAGATGCAGCTGGCAGCAGTTAGAGCAATCCAGTGCAGCCTGTTAGTCATAAGAACAGTATATATACTGTGCATATATATATATATATATATATATATATATGTGTGTATCCTTTATATAGTACAGCAGTTATGGAGTGGAGCCAGTAGATAGTGATGTTGTCTGAGAGCATGCAGTGTGCAGGATCTGTGAGGCAGCACTGTGGACAGCGACAGGTGGTGAAATATTTGCCTGCATTGTAAGCAGAGCTGCTGGGATACATCTACAGGCCCGACTACACTGGCATCGTCATGTATGGCCATTATACAGTATTGAGCATCATGTGTGGCCATTATACAGTATGGAGCACTGTGTGGCCAGCCATTATACAGTATGGAGCATCATGTAGGGCCATTATACAGTATTGAGCATCATGTTTGGCCATTATACAGTATTGAGCATAAGTGTGGCCATTATACAGTATGGAGCACTGTGTGGCATTATACAGTATTGAGCATAAGTGTGGCCATTATACAGTATGGAGCACTGTGTGGCCATGATACAGTATGGAGCATCACGTGTGGCCATTATACAGTATTGAGCATCATGTGTGGCCATTATACAGTATGGAGCACTGTGTGGCCATTATACAGTATTCAGCATCATGTGTGGCCATTATACAATATGGAGCACTGTGTGGCCATTATACAGTATTGAGCATCGTGTGTGGCCATTATACAGTATGGAGCACTGTGTGGCCATTATACAGTATTGAGCCTCATGTGTGGCCATTATACAGTATGGAGCACTGTGTGGCCATTATACAGTATGGAGCATCACGTGTGGCCATTATACAGTATTGAGCATCATGTGTGGCCATTATACCGTATGGAGCACTGTGTGGCCATTATACAGTATTGAGCATCATGTGGGGCCATTATACAGTATTGAGCATCATGTGTGACTATTATACAATATGGAGCACTGTGTGGCCATTATACAGTATTGAGCATCATATGGGGCCATTATACAGTATTGAGCATCATGTGTGGCTATTATACAATATGGAGCACTGTGTGGCCATTATACAGTATTGAGCATCATGTGTGGCCATTATACAGTATGGAGCACTGTGTGGCCATTATACAGTATTGAGCATCATGTGGGGCCCTTATACAATATGGAGCACTGTGTGGCCATTATACAGTATTGAGCATCATGTGGGGCCATTATACAGTATTGAGCATCATGTGTGGCCATTATACAGTATGGAGCACTGTGTGGCCATTATACAGTATTGAGCATCATGTGTGGCCATTATGCAATATGGAGCACTGTGTGGCCATTATACAGTATGGAGCACTGTGTGGCCATTATACAGTATTGAGCATCATGTGGGGCCATTATACAATATGGAGCACTGTGTGGCCATTATACAGTATTGAGCATCATGTGAGGCCATTATACAGTATTGAGCATCATGTGTGGCCATTATAAAATATGGAGCACTGTGTGGCCATTATACAGTATTGAGCATCATGTGTGGCCATTATACAGTATGGAGCACTGTGTGGCCATATTTTTTTCTGTTTATACAGTAATTATTGTTTAAGAAACAGTGTGATCAGCAGTGCTAAATGGATGTGGTTGGGGCGTCCATATGGGTGTGACTAGTTTTGAATGGGTGTGGTCAGGGCGTGGCCTAAAATTTGCAATTTTTTTCACCTTTGTCCCTCTTTGCTTTCTTCAAAAGTTGTGAGGTATGATGACGGTAGTAGCTACATCAGACGCTATAAGAGGTATCTCGCCCACCCACCATAAAATATAGGAAGGTCCTGCGTTCAACCGCACATTGGGTGTGATTTTCCTGACTGGTGAGGTTATATATGCCACTGTGCACTGTTACCTATGCTTATTTGACATCTTTTATCTATACTTTGATTTGGCTGTTTCATCCTGTTACACTTATGAAAATGCAATATTTTGTGCTGAAAACATTTTGTGGGTGGAAAATTAGATTTTTTTTTAATTTTTAGAGCTCAACATTATAAACTTCTGTGAAGCACCTGGGGGTTCAGTGTTCTCACCACACATCTAGATCAGTTCCCTGAGGGGTCTAGTTTCTAAAATGGTGTCACTTGTGGGGGAATTTCCACTGTTTAGGCACATCGGTGGCTCTCCAAACACGACATTGCCAATTATTCCAGCAAGTTTTGCATTCAAAAAGTCAAATGGCACTCCTTCCCTTCCAAGCCCTGCCGGGGGCCCAAACAGTGGTTTTCTCTCTCATATGGGGTATCAACATGCTCAGGAGAAAATACACAACAAATTTTGGGGTCAATTTTTTCCTGTTACCCTTGTCAACATAAAAAAAAAATCCTGTGAAGCACCTGAAGGGTTAACAAACTTCTTGAATGTGGTTTTGCGCACCTTGAGGGGTGCAGTTTTTAGAATGGTGTCACTTTTGTGTATCTTCTATCATATAGACCCCTCAAAGTGACTTCAAATGTGAGATGGTCCCTAAAAAACATGGTTTTGTAAATTTTGTAATAAAAATGAAAAATCGATGGTCAACTTTTAACCCTTAAAACTTCCTAACAAAAAAAACTTTTGATCCAAAATTCTGCTGATGTAAAGTAGATATGTGGGAAATGTTATTTATTAACTATTTTGTGTGACCTATCTCTGTGATTAAGGGTATGTGCACACGTCCGGAAAGTATGCAGAAATTTCCTGAGAAAATCCTGAGATTTTCCGCAGGAATTCTGCAGGCGTTTTTATCGTGTATTTTGCGCTGTTTTGTGCGGATTTTTCGTGGTTTTTTTTTTTTTTTGCAATAATATAGTGGGAAATCCGCTTAAAATTCCCAAAATTAATGAACATGCTGCGTATTTTTCCACATGCGTTTTTGTAAAAATTGGCACGGTCATTAACGTGCAAACCACCTTTGGGGGTTAAGGGGTTAAATCAGGAGTGGGGAACCTCAGGCCCCAGGTCCATTTACGGCCCTCGATGACCTTTTATCAGGCCCCCAGGGCAGATTCTCAGGGACCGCATTCTTGGGCAGGGAGGTGTATTTTGATTGCAACCAGCTCATTCATTTCTTGCTCTGTTAGCACACACATGCAGTGTTCACTACTGAACACTGAAGGGCATGCAATGAAAGATTACGTCCTGACACCAGTGCCAGAGTCAGGATGTACTTTGTGGGCGGAGTTTGTACGGCCCCCGAAGGATGGTATAGATATCCAAATAGCCCTTGGCAGAAAAAAGATTCCCCACCCCTGGGTTAAAGGATACTTACTGTACTTGCTGTACTGTGAGGGAAGTATATTGCCATGACGGTAGCTACATTAGACGCCGTAAGGGGTATCTCGCCCACCCACTATAAAGTACTAAGGTCCTGCGTTCAACCGCACATTGGGTGTGATTTTCCTGTCTGCTGAGGTTATATATGCCACTGTGCACTGTTACCTATGCTTATTTGACATTTTTCATCTATACTTTGATTTGGCTGTTTCATCCGCAAATTTTCTGAAATACCCTTTTCTAGACCTAGACTTTCTTAAGTATGCGTTTGCAATATCATGACTGTATTTTTCTTTACGTATAGAGTCTTGCTTATTACCTGCTCAATGTCAGTATCTCCCAGTTCTTCTTGTGTCCTAACTTTTGTATGTAGCATTTTAAGTATTGTTCAAATAAAAGTACATTATTTTATTATTTGCTTTACTGGGCCTTGCAGTTCTTTTATATAGTTATCCTTGCATTACTGTGCCTATAGACCCTTTACTCTATGTTCACGATTCATTTGTAGGTTTATCTAGTGAAACATGTTATACTTGCAGATGTCCACTAGATGTCATCACTGCACTTTTTTTGTCATATAGTAACACAGCTTACTATATTATCCATTATAAATGATTCTCCCTTATGTAATATATATATATATATATATATATATATATATATATATATATATACATACATACATACATACATGGCTATATGTTCCATTAGCAAGAATAGTTTAGACAATAGGCACGATTAATGGCTTTGTTTAACTTTTACAAAAACAATCAAATTGTTATTCTATAATAATTATTATTCAGTAATAATTATAGCATGAAAATCGAGATTAACGTGTATTGTAAAGCCATTGAAATAAAAGTAAATCAAGCTCCATTTAAAAAAAGAAAAAAAAAAAAAAAAGCCCGAGCTCAGCCTACATACTTCTGGCTGAATAAGATACAGTTTGTGCTCCACAGAACAGAACTATTTGTATATATAAAAGGTATAATTATGCATAAATATAATAAAATGTGACTTAAAAAAGAATATGTGTGACAATAGTTCTTAACACTATGTACTCTTCCCATGTACAAACCTATTTTATAAGAATATCCTAAATATATGACAGGCTGGGAATCCTTTCCATATCTATGTCTGCATGTTCTAGAGCAGGGATGGGCAAACTGCGACCTCGGACCACATCAGGCACTCTAACTATTCCTGTCAAGCCAGCGGACCGAGACAGAGGAAAAGCTGAAACTGTGGCCCACGGTCTGCACCATGCCTTCCCTTGCCCACTGTCCATCCGCTGCTGCCTTCACCGCTATCTGCATCCTCTGGATGCAAACAGCAGTGAATATCTTTATGGAGGACAGTGTTGACGGCACATTTTTCCACCAATTAGCGTGTGAGACAGCTGACACAATTACATACAATGGGTACGGAAAGTATTCAGACCCCTTTACATTTTTCACTCTTTGTTTCATTGCAGCCTTTTGGTAAATTCAAAAAAGTTCATTTTTTTTCTCATTAATGTACACTCTGCCCCCATCTTGACTGAAAAAAAACAGAAATGTAGAAATGTTTGGAAAGTTATTAAAAAAGAATAACTGAAATATCACATGGTCATAAGTATTCAGACCCTTTGCTCAGTATTGAGTAGACACATCCTTTTGAACTAGTACAGCCATGAGTATTCTTGGGAATGATGCAGCAAGTTTTTCACACCTGGATTTGGGGATCCTCTGTAACACCCCAGGAATTTGGTTGTTACAGTGGTATTGCCTTCGTCACGGGGAGGGTGATGCCATGTCTGGAAGTGACAAGGATCCCTTTAACAGGTAACATGTACATACAACACTGTTCTGACTCCAGGCCAGAAGAGGAAGCTCTAGACCCGGTCTGAGGGTAACTTCCCTATATATTCTGGCTGGAGGAGGAGTTAGTAGTCAGTCTGTAAGGAGAGCTGGAGCCATGCAGACATGCGGTTTTGCAGCTCCTGACAGGAGAGTCAGACAGTCTGTAGGAGACAGTGAGGGTAGAAGAGGTAAAGGAGGAGAGAAAGTAACTGGAGTGGAGCTGCGATTGGGCTCACTCCAGGATCAAGCGCAGAAACCGGAAGCCGGAATTCCGAGGTTGTGGGGGTAACTGTATGCCCCACAGCAGAAACCGGTGGGCAGGAGATTCCAAGTCTCCTGGCCACCATTACACCGAAGGCACAGCAGCAGATTAGAGCCAGGAGTCACCACGAGAGAGGGACACCTGTAAAAAGGCTCGAGTTGCCTGCCATGTGGGTAGTGTCTACCCAAAAGGACAGAAAGAGAGGACCTTGTATGAAGCCTCTGGCAGCAAGGGACTGAGAACACAACGCAATAATAATAATAATTTTATTTATATAGCGCCAACATATTCCGCAGCACTTTACAATTAAGCGGGGACATGTACAGACAAATTCAATACAAGTTAAGACAATTTAAACAGTGACATTAGGAGTGAGGTCCCTGCTCACAAGCTTACAATCTACAAGGAAATGGGGGGACACAATAGGTGAAAAGTGCTTGTTATTTCAGGTCTGGCAATTATAATAAATAGGGATTTTCATATAAAGTTGCATGATCCGGTCATCAGCCTGTGAGTTTAAGTGCAATAGTCAATTATCAAGTGCAGTTATCGTGTGCATGGAGGGTGTGGAGACAGATGAATAATAGGGTGCAGATTTAGAATAATATTTGGAAGGAGGGAACAGGGCAAAGTTAGTTTTCTGAGTAGTTGATGTGGTAGGCTTGTTTGAAGAGATGGGTTTTTAAAGCGCGCTTGAAAAGGTCGGGGCTAGGTATCAGTCTGATCGTCTGGGGAAGTGCATTCCAGAGAGCTGGTGCAGCACGAGAGATGGCTTGGAGACGGAGGTGTGAGGTTCGGATTACGGGGGATGTTAGCCTTAGGTCATTTGTAGAACGGAGGGCACGTGTAGGGCGATAGACAGAGATGAGAGAGGAGATATAAGGTGGTGCAGAACTGTGGAGGGCTTTATGGGTGAGAGAGATGAGTTTATACTGGACCCTGTAGCGAATGGGTAGCCAATGACTGGCACAAGATGGAGGCATCGGTGAAGCGGTTGGACAGAAATATGACCCTGGCTGCCGCATTCAAGATGGATTGGAGAGGAGAAAGTTTGGTAAGAGGGAGACCGATCAGAAGAGAGTTGCAGTAGTCCAGACGAGAATGAATAAGAGCGACAGTAAGAGTCTTAGCAGTTTCAAAGGTGAGAAAAGGTCGGATTCTGGAGATGTTTTTAAGATGCAGGTGACAAGAGCGAGTGAGTGATCGGATATAGGGAGTAAAGGAAAGTTCGGTGTCGAATATGACCCCAAGACAGCGGGCATGCTGCTTGGGAGTTATGGTTGAACCCTCCAGGGTAATTTCGATGTTGGGAAGAGTGAGGTTAGTAGAAGGGAGAAACACAAGAAGTTCCGTTTTGGAGAGAATTAGTTTCAGATAGAGGGAGGACATGATGTTAGTGTCACGCCGTTACCGGCAATAAAGGGGCAGGACGGCGTACTGGGACCCGCACCTGTCCCTACCACTAAAATGGGGCCCTGGCTTTCCCTTATCTCAGGGGTACCTATAATGGTTAGGAGGCCTGAGCCGCCAGCGTATCTCTGTCTCCTGTGCAGGCCCTATCAGTGGCCCCCTCTCCCCCCCAAGGGAGGTGGACTGCACCAGTGTATAAATACAACAGTTAACAGGGTATACAGAAAAGGTAAAGGAAAACCACACTTAGCTTAATGCTGCAGGACACAGCACAGCAGGAAGAAACACCAGATTCACTGGACGCAGCAGTAGAACAACAGTTCCCAGCAAGCTCCTACTCCCAGCTTGGTCGCTGAAGAATGAACTAACACCGACAGTCAGCTAATGAACCAGGTGACCTCTTAAAGGATGGAGGGAGTGGTCACCACAAAAATCAGCTGACCCAGCAGCAATGCAATAACACCAGCGGACCGCCAGTCTATGACCGGGTTGTGTTTTCTCAACCAAGGGAGACCTAAGACAATGGGAGTTGGTATGCTCTCCAAGATGTAGCATGACAGGGACTCTTCATGACAAGCCCCTATACGCAGATGTATATTGTCTACGACTTGGGTAATGCTCCCCTGGCTGAGCGGGACAGAGTCAAAGGCCTGAACGCTTAGGGGTCTAGCTAGCGACCTACTCATCAGGCCATGGGTCTGGACAAAATGAGCATCCACCAAATTGACTCCTGCTCCACTGTCCGCAAGCACCGGAATATTCTCAGTTACCACACCTACAACCACCTCAGCAGGTAAGGTACACTTAGATGAGAAAATGGAGGAAATATACACTCCCTGGTCGCTTCCCTCCACACAACCAGGGGGACGTGGCTTTTTAGATGGAACAGGTTTCTTGGCGCGAGCTGGGCAGACATTGATAAAATGACCAGTCTGCCCACAGTAAAAACATGCCCCCACACCACGGCGAACCCCAGACAACCCTGTTTGGGAAGCAACTCCTCCCACCTGCATTGGTTCGTCCACCTGGTCAGGTGTGTCCTCCTCCCTAGCAAGGACTACCGGGGGCACATTTGGTGTATGCCTCTCCCTCCAAAGTCTATCCACCCGGATGGCAAGGGACATGGCGGCCTCCAACGACTTGGGGGCGGCGTACTGTACCAGAGTATCTTGCAACCTAGGGGACAGACCCTTGGTCAGCTTCGTCGCTGAAGAATGAACTAACACCGACAGTCAGCTGATGAACCAGGTGACCTCTTAAAGGATGGAGGGAGTGGTCACCACAAACATCAGCTGACCCAGCAGCAATGCAATAACACCAGTGGCCACCAGAGGGGGAAAAACTGCATTAACCCCAGATGACCAGAAAGGAAAAAAGGTCTTAAACTGAGGCAAACCAGATCTGCCACAAATCCAAAATTGGATCGTGACAGTTAGAGACAGCAGACAGACAATCCTTGGTATTTTGAATTAGGGTAGGGGTTATGACAGGGGAAGAAGTGTATAATTGGGTGTCATCAGCATAGAGATGATACTGGAACACAAATCTGCTGATTGTTTGTCCAATAGGGACCGTGTATAGAGAGAAGAGGAGGGGGCCTAGGACTGAGCCCTGCGGAACCCCGATAGGGGACGAGGAGAGGAAGAGGAGCTGGCAAAGGATACAGTGAAGGAGTGGTCAGAGAGGTAGGAGGAGAACCAGGAGAGGGCTGTGTCCTTGAGGCCTATGGAGCTGAGCATAGTGAGGAGGAGCTGGTGATCCACAGTGTCAAATGCGGCAGAGAGATCCAGGAGAATCGCCAGAGAGCAATGACCTTTGGATTTAGCTGTTATTAGATCATTAGAAACTTTAGTGAGGGCAGTTTCAGTGGAGTGTAAAGAGTGGAAACGAGATTGTAAGGGGTTGAGAAGAGAGTTATCCGAGAGATAGCGGATTAGACAGGAGTGGGCCAAGCGTTCCAGGAGTTTAGAGATGAAGGAAAGGTTAGAGATAGGTATGTAGTTAGCAGTGCAGTTCTGGTCCAGGGATGGCTTTTCAAGTAAAGGGGTTATGATGGCATGTTTAAATGAGGAGGGAAAGATACCTGAAGAAAGAGAAAGGTTAAATATTTTAGTCAGGTGATTGGTGACCACTGGTGAGAGAGACTGCAGGAGAGGTGAAGGAATGGGGTCACTGTTGCAGGTTGTAGGCCAAGCAGAAGCGAGGAGCTTGGAAACTTCTTCTGAAACAGGCTCAAAGATGTCTAGTGAACTTGAGGTTCGGCAGGGAAGGGGATCCAGGCACTGGGCTGAGATATCCTGATGGATGTGGTTGATTTTTTCTAGGAAGTAAGTGGCCAGATCTTCACCACTGAGATTGGTGATGGGGGCCTGTACTTTAGGTTTCAGGAGGGAGTTTAAGGTTTCAAAAAGTCGTTTTTGGTTGTTGGATAGTGAGGTGATGAGGGTGGTGAAGTAGGATTGTTTGGCCAGATAAAGGGCAGAGTTATAGGTTTTGAGCATGAACTTATATGGATGAAGTCTTCTGCTAAGAGAGATTTTCTCCACTGCCGCTCTGCACACCTTGAGCAACGCTGAAGAAAGCGTGTTTGCATAGTGTGCCAGGGCTGCCGTTGTCTGTGTCGGGTCTTTCTGCGTGTAGAAGGTGCTGCTTCATCTAGGGCATTCTTCAGTGTACTATTGAAGTGTGACAATGCTAAGTCTGGACAGGAGAGGGAGGAGATGGGGGCTAAAGATGAGTGGAGATTGTCCATAAGCTGCTGGGTATTAATGGAACGTGTATTCCGATAAGTGTGGTAAGTGGGGGTGTCCCGAGTGAGGAGACAATTCTTGACAGAGAAGGAAAGAAGGTTGTGGTCCGAGAGCGGGAGAGGGGAGTTAGTAAAGTCGAGCAGCGATCTGGGACGGGAGAAAACCAGGTCCATAGTATTCCCGTCCTCATGCATAGGAGAATTAGTAAACTGTGAGAGGCCGAATGAAGAAGTTAGAGAAAGAAGATGAGAGGCGGATTGGGAGAGGGGATCATTGATAGGGATGTTAAAGTCTCCCATGATGAGGGTGGGGATGTCACAGGATAGAAAGTAAGTAAGCCAGGTGGCAAAGTGGTCTAGAAACAGGTGGGAGGAGCCTGGAGGGCGATAAACAACCGCCACCCACAAGGAGAAGGGCTTAAAGAGTCTGACGGCGTGGACTTCAAAGGAAGGAAATGTAAGTGACGGAATCGGGGGGATAACCTGGAAAGCACATTGTGATGAAAGGAGCAAACCAACACCCCACCCTGTCTGTTTTCAGGTCTGGTGGTATGTGAAAATTTCAGCCCACCAAACAAGAGAGTGGCAGCGGCGGTGGTGTCTGAGTGCTGGATTCAGGTTTCTGTAATAGCCAGAAGGTTAAGGGAATTAGAGAGGAAAAGATTGTGAATGTAAGTTAGTTTGGTACACACAGACCGTGCATTCCAGAGAGCACAGTGGAAAGCGATAGGAGAAGGCATGCACTGAATGTTAATAAGATTAGCAGGGTTTCTATGTGCAGCTCCCCAGAGTCCTGGTCGTTGCAGTACTGTCGCTCCGCCACTAAGGGGAGTGATGGTACGTCTGATGGCACTTAAGGAGTTCACCTGACCAGGTATCACACTCACACATTACACTTCACACTCTGGCCACCAGGGGGAGCAAAGGGTTCTATGTATTAGGCCACTCCTCACAATCTGGTAAAACTGGGGGCTGGATAGGAAGTTAGGAAGAAAGCTGACTGGGTTTTGCCCAGGCAACACCTAGTGAGAGAAGAGGTTGCTTGGGAAGATTCAGGGGGGTCCCTGTCAGGGGTGGGATCCTGACAGAGGCCTAGCGAAAAGGACAGATCGTTACGGAGCCGCGCCTGCACTTCATTGCGGCGGTATCTTAAGAAAGGATAAGAAGCGAGGTTTATTGTGGAGAAGTGAGAAACGAGATCAGTAGGAGTCGTGCCCCGAGATCGGCAACATCCTACTGAGGCGCGTAGCCAGTGGCCGGAACGCCGAGGAAGTATTGGGCTCTACGCATTAGTACAAACCAACAGCAGGGCGGTTAATTATAGGTTGGCTGCCTCACCTAAATCACCTAATGAAGACAATGGAGGCAATTTTGGGAGAGGGGCGTCTCTAGGGTCCCTATAAAATAACTCCAGGCCTACCCCGTCATACGGGTGCGTCCTATCCATATCATCTGGGGGTTGGAGAGAAAGAACAGAAACATACACGACAGTTGTGAGGACTATCCCGTGGTGCTCAGCAGAGAAGTACTACAACACCCAGGCGCTAGTAGGTAGGCACTGATTTCCACCTGCAAAGGGAACTCTGGATGTGCCTTCGGACCGGCCGGTCTCAGCCCAGTTAACAGTGCTCTGGATTGCGGATGCCGAAGCCTTCAGTAAAGAGGTAAAGAGACTGCAACCCTGTGTCCTCGTTATTTACTGCGACCTACACCACCACCTACACCTTTTATTGGGCGCCCCTTAGCAGGACCACGGACCGGGTCGGGCCACCGTGACATCCTCAGAACCGAGAGACCCGGTACCGAGTACCCCACCGTCCTGCGTTTGGGGGCCGCTCCATATATGCAGCTGGAGGAGAGTAATGTATGCTGGTGGAGGGAGGGCCAGGGTTAGGGGAGATGTCACCTGCAACTAGTAAAAGGAGAAAAAACAGAAAGAGCAGGTAGTGGGATGATTTGTATGAATGTTTTGAATGCTGCTTGGAGGTAGTGGCTGGTTTGGAGTGGGTAAAAAATATCAGTAGAGCCTCAGAGTTATACAGAGGGGAGAAGGGAGGGGTGGATATAGAAAGAGTGCCCAGAATGTGTTAAAGGGCGGGTGAGTTGTGAGAAAGCAGAAGTAAAAACAAATAAGAAGCAGATTGATATCATCAATGCATAATGTAGTATGACTGACCAAGAAGCATGATTGTTTGATAAACTTATGCACCTTACCTGTCTCCTGCCCTGTCCAACTGCCATTGTCTAACTGCCAAGCACTTTATACTGTTGCACTTAATATCTGTTGCACATGCGACTCCGCGTGTGGGCTATCCCAGCCAGACTAAATATATATGAAATGAAATGACTGCTAGCATCAGAAACCAAATGGCCACAATCAGCAATTAACCAATTAGCATAAGGCCAGAGCAGGCATTACTATGCAGGGTGAACAACCAATGCTGAACAAGGCCATAAAACAGTGGGAGAAAAAAAAACAAAAAAAACAACAACACAGCAGTAAGGAAGGCTTCCAACCCCACCTGGCTAGGGGGATTCCGAATTGCTTCCAGGCTGCCCGGATTCCAAAGACCAGCTGTAACCTGTACCTGAACTGCATCAGTAAAATGTAAAGAGACTGCAACCTTGTGTCCTCCAATTCTTTCCTGCACTTCACCATCTATCATCCTTTCTAACTACACCGGGAGCCCTGAGGACTAAGCTCTACCTGTGGGGAACTGTACCATCTAAGCTGCAATACCATCATCTCCAGTGGACCCCTTTAAGCAGCGTCGGCCATTCCTGGCCGAGTACCACAGGTGGCGTCACGAACATGCTACATTAGACTTTATTCCCATTTCCATTAATCCCCTTTTACTGGATGCCCAGGGCCACGGACCGGGTCACTGCCATCGTGACCACCCCTTTAAGAACAGAACCAGCCTTGCAGATCCTCTCCAGTTCTGTCAGGTTGGATGGTGAATGTTGGTAGGTTTATGTCAAGGCTCTGGCTGGGCAAGTCAAGAATGGTCACAGAGTTATTCTGAAGCCAGTCCTTTGTTATTTTAGCTGTGTGCTTAGGGTCATTGTCTTGTTGGAAGGTGAATCTTTGGCCAAGTCTGAGGTCCAGAGCACCCTGGAAGAGGTTTTCATCCAGGATATCTCTGTAATTGGCTGCATTCATGTTTCCTTCAATGGCAACCAGTTGTCCTGTCCCTGTAGCTGAAAAACACTCCCATAGAATGATGCTGCCACCACCATGTTTCACTGTTGGCATTGTATTGGGCAGGTGATGAGCAGTGCCTGGTTTTCTCCACACATACCGCTTAGAATTATCACCAAAAAGGTCTATCTTCGTCTCATCAGACCAGAGAATCTTATTTCTCATAGTCAGGGAGTCCTTCATTTGCTTTTTAGCAAACTCTATGCGGGCTTTCATATGTCTTGCACTGAGGAGAGGCTTCCGTCTGGCCACTCTGCCATAAAGGCCCAACTGCTGGAGGGCTGCAGTGATAGTTTGTGCAATTTTCTCCCATCTCCCTACTACATCTCTGGAGCTCAGCCACAGTGATCTTGGGATTCTTCTTTACCTCTCTTACCAATTCTTTTCTCCCACGAGTGCTCAGTTTGGCTGGACGGCCAGGTCTAGGAAGACTTCTGGTGGTCCCAATTTTCTTCCATTTAAGGATTATGGAGGCCACTGTGCTCTTATGAGCCTTGAGTACTGCAGAAATTCTGTTGTAACCTTGTCCAGATCTGTGTCTTGCCACAATTCTGTCTCTGAGCTCCTTGCCCAGTTCCTTTGACCTCATGATTCTCATTTGGTCTGACATACACTGAGCTGTCAAGTCTTAGGGCAGTCTCACACGTTCAGATAATTCCGGTACCGGAAAAATCAGTACCGGAGTTATCCGTGTCCGTGTGTCCATGTGCTCACGTGGCACATCAGTGTGGCACACGTGCGGCAGCCGTGTGCCGACTGAGGACCACACGGACTGTGCCGGAGACAGCGCTAGAGTTAAGCACTGTCCCCTGCTTTTGGTGCTGAAGCTGGCATTCATTCCTTCTCCCCAGCAGCGTTCGCTGGAGAGAAGGAATGAAAAATCAATGTTTTTTTATTTTTTTTTGTTAAAAATAAAGTTCGGGGTCACCTCCCGCCTCCCACCCCCTGTGCGCCCGCCCGTTTGCATTAAAATACTCACCCAGCTCCTGCGATGCCTCCTCTCAGCGCCGCAGTTTGTCCTGTATGAGCAGTCACGTGGTACCGCTCATTACAGGGATTTTTAACAAAAAAATATATAAAAAAACATTGATTTTTCATTCCTTCTCTCCAGCGAACGCTGCTGGGGAGAAGGAATGAATGTCGGCTTCAGCACCAAAAGCAGGGGACAGCGCTTAACTCTAGCGCTGTTTCTTCTGCGGCGGTACGTGCACACGGAGGAGAGTGCACACTGTTCTCCGTGTGCACGTGTGCGGGACGTTTTGCGGACCGTGCTGCCGGAGAAACATGGACATGTCTCCGTGTTTTGCACACGGACACACGGTCCGCGAAAAATCACTGACATCTGCAGAGACACATTGATTTTAATGTGTCTACGTGTGTCAGTGTCTCCGGTACGTGAGGAAACTGTCACCACACGTACCGGAGCCACTGACGTGTGAAACAGGCCTTATATAGACAGGTGTGTGCCTTTCCAAATCACGTCCTATCAGTTTAATTACACACAGCTGGACTCCAATGAGAGAGTAGAACCATCATAAGGGGATCACAAGGAAATGGACAGCATGTGACTTAAATATGAGTGTCTGAGGTCTGAATACTTACAACCATGTGATATTTCAGTTTTTCTTTTTTAATAAATTTGCAAAAATTACTACATTTCTGTTTTTTTTTTCAGTCACGATGGGGTGCAGAGTGTACATTAATGAGAAAAAAATGATCTTTTTTGAATTTACCAAATGGCTGCCTGCAATGAAACAAAAGAGGGAAAAATTTAAAGGGGTCTGAATACTTTCCGTATCCACTGTAATTTCATTGTGTCAGCTGTGCTCTGTGACAAGTTAATGCACTGGAGACAGAAGCAGAGGCTGAGCGCTGAGCTAATGTGAGAGACGTGAGTATGTGGTGTTTTTTCTTTTTCATTTGTATGGGATGTTTGAGAGACTATTTGGAACTCAAACTGTATATTTGAGGCTATGTGGGGCTCACACTGTATATAGGAGGCTATGTGGTGGCTCATGGGGGTTATGTGGGGCTTATGCTGTATATGGGAGGCTATGTGGAGGACTCATGCTATATATAGAAGGCTATGTGGGGGCACATGCTACATATGGGACGCTATGTGGGGATCAAGCTGTACATGGAGGTCCTGTTGGGCTCGTGCTATATATGGAGGCTATGTTGGGACTCGTGCTATATATGGGATGTTATGTGGGGCTCACGCTATATATGGGATGTTATGTGGGAGCAGATGCTATATGTGGGAGGCTATGTGGGGCTCATGCTGTATATAGGGTGCTCTGTGGGGCTCATGCTGTATAATGGAGGCTATGTGGGGCTCATACTGTATATAGAAGGCTACGTGGGGGTTCATGCCATATATAGGAGGCTATGTGGGGGCTCATGCTGTATATAGGAAGTTATGTGGGGGCTCATGCTGTATATAGGGTGCTATGGGGGGCTCATACTATTTATGGTTATGTGGGGCTCCCCCACTTTATGAGAGGGTTTATGAGGGCTCATGCTGTATTTAGGAGGTTACATGAAGGCTCATGCCATATATAGGAGGCAATGTGGGGGCTCATGCTGTATATAGGAGGTTATGTGGGGGTTCATACGGTAAATGGGGACTGTGTGTGAGCTCCTACGGCATATAGGGGGTTGTGTGTGGACTCATATGGTATATGGGGGCTGTGTGCTGGCTATACGGTATATAGGGGGATGTCACCATATTTCATTCTGCTCAATATTAAGTGACACAATTAATATTAATATAAATAATTATAATTAATATGTTAATATTTATATTGAGTAGAATTAATTTCAGCCTATTGGTTCGGCCTTCCACAACAATCATGGTCTCTCATGTGGCCCTTTGGGAAAATTAATTGCCCATCCATGCCGTAATGGATTTCTGAAGCCAGACCCCAGGTAATGAGCTTGGCAAATCTGACATGGGACATTGATGTATGTTGAAGACGAACTCTTTAATTGCAACATCTGATGTTACTGTAATTGCACTCTGCATGGCTGGAGCGCAGGTTGGGCCCTAACTCCTTAGAAAATCTAAAAGTAAACCTCAAAGTTAATTTTCTGGTACCTCTTTGATTTCTTCATTTAATCACAAGTACAACTTGAAGAGCTGGAGCACCTTTGCATAACCTGTAGCAGGGTATAAGTATTGTTTTTCTATGCAAAATATGCAAGGATATGTCAATATAGAAATATAGTTGTGTCACGCAGGCAAACCTTATTCACTGGCCTGCTAAATATACTGGAGTATATGCAATTTTATTACCACGTGTAATCTGCCATGTCATTTGACATTTAGGTGCGGAAGAAGGTCCAATCAGTAGCTCCGGCCGGCATCCTGTCCTACAAATAGTAAAACCTTTACAGGATTGGAAAACCTCTTCTGGAAATGTAATGAGTAATAAAATGGTGTTGTTGTTGATGATGTAAAACCTAAATGAGCTGGAAACAGGTCAACATTAATATTGAGCCAAAGCTGTGAAAACAATCTTTTACCAGGAAGAAACCTACTGACCTCAACTGTGATCACGGTTCAAGAAGTAAAATTAAAGAAATGAGAAAACAAAATCCAAAGTCATTAGTGTATGAAAAAAATAAGCCTTTGTAACTAAGGAGATGATAAAGATGAATTAAAAGGAGTCATAATGTCCTCCTGTACCATTTGTGACTTGTATTGTTCAAGATTATTGTACTTGTTTTTATTATGTATACCCCTCCTCACATGTAATGCGCCATGGAATAAATGACGCTATAATTATAAATAATAATAATATAATCAAAGTGGGTTGAAAGATCATCAAGCTCTTCCTTTTATACTTACAAATCTCAGTAGTCAGAGGAAGAAAAACACCACCCTTGAATGACGTTGCCAAAAAAATGAACTCCTCACCCTCTCCTGCCAAACAAACAGATCCCCATACAACATTTTACATTGTTGGGGGAGAAGGGTGTTGATTGTGATCAGGAAAACATGGCTGCTTTCTTACAAAAACATCACTATTGCTGTATATGGGGCATGTGTGGAAATTGCAGCTGTGTCCTAATCATTAATGAAGGTGTAATATTAGGCTAAACCCATGGAAAAAAAGTTTCACTGTATTGGGAGATTGCACCACTCATTAAAAAGGAGACCTCTGATAACTGAAAATTATAACAGAGGAGGAGAATATTTTATTATGGGGAACTTAGTGAAGTTGGAGTTGAAGCTGAGCTTGTTTGCAGATACATTTCAATGGTCACAGTAATTTAATACATTTACATAAATTAGTAATACAAGAGAATATAAGAAATGTTATATGCAAATTGTCTCTTCAGAGAGGAAGAGGACTTGAACTTTAGTGCCACTATTGGAAGTAGCAATCCTAAACGTCAATATCGACCCTTTAGCAAGCCTTGCCATATGACTTCGGATAAAAGCCAAATCAGAATCTCGATTTGCAGACACGGTGTTTCGGGGTATTGCCCCTCCTCAGTGCAAAGTATGAGATCTAATTTGGCTAGGTGAGAGGCTAAGACTGGGATCTAAGGAGTGAGGTTTCTCCTTGTGGAGAGTGACATGCCAGGTCTGGCACACCAGTATGAGGAGACTTAAACTCCTTGCATGTGTGGCACCCCAGAGTCCGGTTGCCACTGTGACATTGCTTCCCTCTGTAGGGTGATGTCATGCCTGGAAGCAGGAAGCGGTCCCCATGCCAGGTAATACACAGCATGCATCACAATTACGGCCCCAGGACAGAAGGGGGAGCTCTAGACCCGACTTCAGGGGAGCTGCTCTCTCTGGTCGGGAGGAGGAGTGAGTTTAGGAGAGAGAGTGGAGCGGAGACAAGGGCTCTGGGAAATTGCAGTGTCGTCAGAGCTGACCCCGAAGCGGGGTGCTGACAAGAAGGACGCCAGAGTCCTTGGCTGTGTGGGTGCTGTACGCCCCGACAGTCGAATCTGGAGGGCAGGGGATTGCAAGCTCCCTGGCCACACTGAACACCTGGAGGCACCACAGCAGACCACGAGCCCGGGGCTGCTAGTAAACAGGCAGTGCCCATGATAGGCTCGCACTGTCTGCCATACAGGTCTAAGCCAACACGGAGGAGAGGGCAGCAGCTAGCTACAGGCAGCAGGGGCCTGAAAATAGAGTGCAGCAGGAAGGCCTCCAACTCCACCTGGCAAGGTGGAGTCCCTGAATGCTTCCAGGCTAGCCGGACTCCTGCTGTCATCTGTAACTGAAACCCCAGACTGCATGTTGATCTATCAAGAAGTAAAGGTAAAGAAAACTGCACTTTTCTGCGTCCCTTGCTTATTCTCCTCACCCCAACGTTCACCACCACCTGAACCGACTTTTATATCTGCCCAGCGGCCCCGCTCTACCCGTGAGTAGCTGTACCATCTTTGCTGCATCACCATCTGCCCCAGTGGACCTGAACCGCAGCGCCGGCTATCCCTTGCCGAACACCACGGGTGGTGTCACGAATCAATCCCAAATAACTTTTCCCCTTGCATCATTATTTTTATTGCATGCCCAGAGCAACGGAGTCGGGTCACGGCCCAGTGACTTCCCCAAAGAACTCTCCGACCGGGTTCCGAGTACCCCACGGCCCTGGTGGGCGTCACACATGCTGCTCTGGGAAATTAAATAATTAGATGTAAGAAATGATGTAATTTGTCTGATCAAATCAGCTTCTTTTTCTCCACTTATGTGCCACTTGTACTCCTCCTTGTTTCTTAACTCATCATTAACTAAAATTCATCTTGCTCTGAACAAGAGAGACTGCCTGCTGCTTCTGAACATGTGCTAAAAAGAGAGGGAGAGTGTGTCTCTGGGTGCTTTGAGACATCATAGCAGCTAGCCTCCACCCACTACTAGGAGCTACTGAAGTTTAGAAATTGAGCCTGCAGAGGGAACAGAAGTAGTGTGGTTCCTTCTGTAAATGCAAGACAGCTTAGTCTGAAAAGTTACCTGAAATCAAAGGAATATTTTAAATGGTTGTTTCCATATTAAATTAACAGGAAAAGCTGGAAGGTGCTTGTTTTTACTTTTATAAATTACTAGGTATTTATTAATATTATTTATTTTTAAATCATCCTAATTTCAGGGTGCTGTACAAGTAAAAACAGCATTACATGCATATCATATACCAGTGATGGGCAACCTTTTGAGCTTGGTGTGTCAAAATTCGCCAAAAAACCGAGCATAACTTGGGTGGTGTGTCACCTTGATAAAAAAACATAATTTTGCGACATGTATAGTTTAAATAACAAATATGTATAATTATAATTATTTAACTTACCTGCTTAGTGACTTTTTTGTTCATCTGTCAGTTGTTTTCTTTTGTTGGTCTTGTTCTTGCTATTATTTAACTTGTGTGGGGTGCCGTGAACTAAGATAAGTGAGGGGGAGGGGGAATTCTTGCGATGGCGAACCTGTGGCATTCCAGCTGTTGCAAAACTACAATTCCCATCATGTCTTCACAGCCAAAGCTTTTGCTTGGAATGGCCAGGCATGATGGGAATTGTAGTTTTGCAACAGCTGGACTGCCACAGGTTCGCCATCACTAAATTTAGTAACTTTTTTGTTGCTGAATTTCACTAGCTAAATGTTCAATTGAAGGTTGGTATTTTGTACACTTCAAGCCCAAGCAAGCGCTACTAAGTTCATCTGTCAATCTGTTTCTTTTGTTGGTTTTGATATTATTTAATGCTGAGAATAAGGTCTCACAAAAGTAGGTAGAGGGAAAAATAGTGAGTAAAGCCATTGCTATATTTTTCAGGGTGCTAAAAGTGTCTGGTAACCTATTCCAGGCACTCCAAATTTCCTGTTCATAGTGGCACTCCTCTTGATTCTCCAAGCGGCACCTTTCTAGATTCTCAAGCTTTGACCTCAAGTCAACAAACACCTGAGCCCAGATGCTGTCCTGAAATTCTGCAAGTTGCATCTCCAAATCATCAATTTGTATCCACTGGAAACCTTTTAATTCCAAACTACTGTAGACTACTACATCAGGATACTTAATTATTTTCATGGTCTGTTCTAGGCTTCTAAATTGATGAAATCTATCACTGAACTGGTCAAGTAACGAGTCTAAAACATGCTGGTACTGTATATGCAAGGGTTCCATTTCATTTTGTACAGCTGCACTGGCCTTCTCAAAATACTTTGTTACTCGAGGAAAATACTTATAAGTTTTAGTTTCTACATCTCGCTTGAAAATTTTAAGTTTACTTTCAAAAGCTTTTATGTATCCAAACATAACGTCAATACTTTTGCCAAAACCTTGTAGCTTTAAGTTCAGTTCATTAATATGAACAGAGAGATCTGTAAAAAACATCAGGTTGTTGACCCACGTAGAATCATAGAGCTGAGGAAAGTTTCCCAGATCCTTATCCTCAAGAAATAGCATAATTTCTTCAAAACACTCCACAAAGCGCTCAAGAACTTTGCCTCGGCTCAGCCATCTTACATTATTGTACATCAGCAGTCCACTGTAGGTGGAATCAACCTCCAGTAAAAGTGCAGAAAATTCTCGCTTGCGAAGGGGGCGAGCAGCTATTAAATTAACTATTTTTGTAACAACTGACATTAAGTCGTTTAAGTCAGTGAATCCTGCTTTGGCACATAAAGCCTCCTGATGGATAATGCAATGAAAAGGCACAATCGGATGTCCAATACCTTCCGTAAACAATTTAACAAATCCGACTTTTTTCCCCACCATGTTTGGTGCCCCATCTGTCGTCACTGACACAACTTTAGAAATATCAATGCTTAGGTCACAGAATGTTTGCATAACAACCTTACATATTTCACTTCCTGATGTACTTATTGGCACTGATACTAACTGTATCAACTCTTCTCTCATTGTGAGACCATCAGAATATCGACCAATAATGGCCAACTGAGCATGTGATGTGACATCAGTAGTTTCATCAAGAGAGATCGAAAAATATTTACAATTACTTATGTCTCTCTTTAATTGATGTTGTACGTTTGCGTTCAGTCTCATTATTCGGTCTTTTATGATATTTCTACTCAGTGGTAACTCAGATATTCTCTTAATAATTGCATCTTTATTCTGCATATCATGAAACAGAACTGGTGCACATCTTAAGAGAGTATCTTTAATAAATTCTCCCTCACTGAGTGCTTTTCCATGCTGAGCTATGGAGTGAGCAATGCTCAGACTTGCAGATGTTAAATTTGTAGAGCTTTTTACAAATTTAAGGATGGAATTAGATTGGCTCTTATGAAGGTGTAGCTGCCTGGAAATGTATTCCTTCCTTTCATCCTCACTTTTTTTCAAGAGCTGGGAATGATTAGTTTCAAAATGTCTATTTACATTCCACGTTCTGCTTACTACCGTTTCACTACATAGAACGCAAAATGATCTGCCATTTTTTTCTATAATGCCGTACATCTCAGTCCATGACTCTTGAAAGGGTCGGCTACTGCTACTACCACTCCCTTTACTCAACTTTGGTTTCTTATTTTGTGGCTTCTCCATGAGAGAATATTTATAGTTAGCCCTGCAATTAGCAGAAATAGGGGTTAATAAGGATGCACCACAAACAGTAATGGTGGTGAAATTGAGTCTGTACTACTGCAAGATGGCGTTCCTAATGGCGGGAAACGGCACCCATAGCACAGGCCTCTTCCAGCCTCCCCCTCACTTATCTTGGTTAATTGGCCAATGACACCCCACAGTTCACTAGATGACTAGATGATGGTTGCTGCCTGCAGACAGCACTCACAGGGCCTCCGGACAGCTATCTCCTCAGGCCTCAGAAGTCTCAGAAGGGCCTTCTGGTCGGCGCAGCAGGGAGCAGCGCAATGTCGCCCAAACAACACAGATCCGACGCAGAGGCCTGGGACTTCCGGGAGCTGCGCCTGGCCTACCGGAAGTCCCAGGCCTAGACGCTCTGCACCGGAGCTCTGTTGTTTGGACCCACAGACCTCCTGCATGGCATCCGATCCGATAAAAAATCGGATCGGATGCCATTGTTTAGCATTCCGATACCGCAAGTATCAGGTATCGGCCGATATTTGCTGTATCGGAATTCCGATACTGAGATCCGATACTTTTGTGGTATCGGGTATCGGTATCGAAACAACATTAATGTGTAAAATAAAGAATTAAAATAAAAAATATTGCTATACTCACCTCTCCGACGCAGCCTGGACTTCAGCGAGGGAACCGGCAGCGTTGTTTGCTTAAAAATCGCGCTTTAACTTCCTTACTTGAAGTCCCGGCTTGTGATTGGTCGCGCGCCGCCCATGTGACCGCGACGCGACCAATCACAGCAAGCCGTGACGTAATTTTAGGTCCTTCAGGATTTTAAAATTACGTTCCGGCGTTGTGATTGGTTGCGTCGCGGTCACATGGGCGACGTGACCAATCACAAGCCGGGACGTCACGGGAGGCAGGAGACGCGCGCATTTTAAAATGCGCGCGTGTCCTGCCTCCCGTGACGTCCCGGCTTGTGATTGGTCACGTCGCCCATGTGACCGCGACGCAACCAATCACAACGCCGGAACGTAATTTTAAAATCCTGAAGGACCTAAAATTACGTCACGGCTTGCTGTGATTGGTCGCGTTGCGGTCACATGGGCGGCGCGTGACCAATCACAAGCCGGGACTTCAAGTAAGGAAGTTAAAGCGCGATTTTTAAGCAAACAACGCTGCCGGTTCCCTCGCTGAAGTCCAGGCTGCGTCGGAGAGGTGAGTATAGCAATATTTTTTATTTTAATTCTTTATTTTACACATTAATATGGTTCCCAGGGCCTGAAGGAGAGTTTCCTCTCCTTCAGACCCTGGGAAAGAAGCAATTTCTATGGGGCCGCGGCCGGCGGCCGGCGTGTCACTGAAAATGACTACGCGTGTCAGCACTGACACGCGTGTCATAGGTTCGTCATCACTGTCATATACTGTATATAAAAAAAGAGACAAGGAACACAAATCGGAGTAACGGACACCACACAAAACAACCATACCGTTAAGCAGACTCCAAGAACTGAGAGCAGCTAAGCGGCTTCTCAGGACACAGATGCAGCACCACTGACTGTGCAGTCTTTGTGAATTCCAAGTATAGAGATGAAAAAGGTGGCAGTCTGTGTCTGGTAAGAAATTCTTCTTTATTCAAATATATTTCTGAACATGGATGCGGGGGAGCAGGTCATGGTGTGGATGATGGCCGTTTTGTGTACAACCTATTCTTCAACGGGTGCAGGTACGGTTTGGCGTGGGGAGGCGACCTCCACATATAGAGGACACAGCCTCAACTTCCACGTCACAGTCACAAATACATCAAAAAATGAACACAAAAGAAAAAACAGGATTATACAACCACCGACATATCTAGTTTATCATTAAAACCAAGTGAACCTTGCGCGGAGGATCGAATTATCTATTTGTCCTCTCCACGTAATAGGATCCTATTAAGATTCCCTCCCTGACTAGGTAGTGTAACTCTTTCCAGACCTGCAAAACGTAAGACTTTCGGATTACAATTATGAGAATTGTGAATATGTTCAATTAAGTGGGTAGAGCCCCTTTGCCCGAGAGAATAGAGTAAAAATGTTCCCTAAACCTTATGTATAATGATGTAATAGTTTAGCCTATATAAAACCTGCCGCCGGGAAAGGTCAGAGAGGCCCGGTGCCTGTGCACTGCAGTACTTTGCTCTGCCCTCAACAGGGCAAATCAGTATGCCTGCGCAGGAGCCGCGATAGGAAGCAAAGAAGAGGACGTCATCGTATGAAAATAGGAGGCGCTGGACCCAGACCGCGACGCCCATCGGACCGGACCGCACCGGGACCGCTCCTGGGTGTGTATAATCTAAGGCCTCTTTCACACTTCCGTCTTTTCAGATCTGTTGCAGTGCGTCGTTTTGGGAAAAAAACGGATCCTGCAAACGTTTTTTTCCCATAGACTTGTATTAGCGATGGATCGCGACGGATGGCCACACGTCGCATCCGTCGTGCAACGAATCCGTCGTGTTTTGGCAGACCGTCGTCTGGAAAAAACATTCAATGTAACGTTTTTTGTCTGCGTCGAAAAAACGTACAGTGACGGATCCTGCGGCGTCCGTCGTTGGCTAGAATGGAAGCCTATGGGTGCAGGATCCGTTGCTGTCCGTCAAATGACGGAATCCAACAACAGATTCCATTTTTTTACACTGAGTATGCCTAGAAGGATTTCTATTCCTTTAATTTAACCCATTTTTCCTGCAGCTGCTGCATCAACGGATCCATCAAAAAACAGGATCCAGTGCATCCGTTTTTTACAATCTGCAAAGAATTTCCCAAAGATGATCTAAGGCAGTAGTGGCGAACATATGGCAAGTGTGCCAGAGGGAGCACACAGAGCCTTCCCTGTGGGGGCCTGAACTATCACTGTTTCTCATCAGTGGAACGGGGCTGGCGGGTGAGGAGCCCAGAGACACTAGCCCCTACTTCAGCTAGATGTGTATCATAGGACGCTCGCACATCCAGCTGAAGTGTATTGCAGCTCATGAACTAATATATAAAAAGACACATATGCATGTTTTCCTCAATATCTGACATGAAATCAGAATAAAACTTTCTTGTTTTAGGTCATTTAAGATTATCATAATTATTAATATTTGCCAAATGCCAAAATAACGAGAGAGAGAGAGAATATTTTAAAGCAATACCAAGACAGGTTATTACACTTGGGGTTATTTAGTTTGGAAAAATAAAAGCTTAGGGGTGATCTTATTACTGTACAATGTATAAATATATGAGGGTACAGTAAAAAGACCTTTCTAATTATCTTTTTACTCTTAGACCTGAGACGGGGACAAGGGGACATCCTCTACGTCTGGAGGAAAGAAGGTTTAACCATAATCACAGACGCAGATTCTTTACTTTAAGAGCAGTGAGACTATGGAACTCTCTGCCGTATGATGTTGTAATGAGTGATTCACTTCTAAAATTTAAGAAGGGACTGGATGCCTTTCTTGAAAAGTATAATGTTTCAGGTTATACATATTAGATTCCTTGATAGGGCATTGATCCAGGGAGCTAGTCTGATTGCCATATGTGGAGTCGGGAAGGAATTTTTTTTCCAATGTGGAACTTAGTGTTTGTCACTCATTTTTTTTGTTTTTTTGCCTTCCTCTGGATCAACAAGTTAGGCTATGGGTTGATGGAGCGCCTGCTAGGGTCATGGGGTACTTTGGCCGGGTCAGACGGTTCTTCGGGGAGGTTGTCACAGCAGCAGTGACCTGTTCTGTGGCCCTGGGCATCCAATAAAATTGAATTGAAGGGGGAAGGGAATAAAGTTTATATTGGATTAGTTTGTGACGCCACCCGTGGTCTTCGGCAATAAGGAAATGGCCGACGCTGCAGTTCAGGTCCACTGGGGCAGTTGGTGACGCAGCGGAGATGTTACAGCTCTCCACGGGTAGAGCTAGGCCCCAGGGCAGTTAAAGTGTTAAAGTCAATGATGGATTGTTGTAGTGCAGGGCAGGTGATGTAGTAATAATTTTGAGAACACAGCAGGGTGCAGTTTTCACTCTTTACTCACAGTTGTTAGGTTACAGTCACCAGCCGGGTGCTGTGTCCTCCGGGTCGGTGATCCAGCCATCTCTCAGGTAATTTGGGTGCACTTTTTCGAGACTCCCTTTCTTGTGTACCTTCCCAGGCCATCTCTCTGCGCTGGCTTCACCCTCCTGCCCTGCCCCTCACAAACAGTGTCCCAAGCCAGCAGCTTCGGGTCGTGTCGAGTGACGCTCTCCTGGTCCCCTTGACCCTATGTGGCTGCCTTTTCAGCGAATGTGTGTTAATTTGGCTGTCACACATACAGATACCACAGCTTCTGGTTTGCTAGCTGAGACTTGCAGTTCCTCCACTAGTCTGGGGCTGGTTCCCCCCACTGCGACCTGGTCCTTCCACCCAACTATGGTCGGCGTGGATTCAGGCACCACGGGTGGATTCCTCACTTCCCTGGCCCCTAGGACCCCTTTTCTCAAGAGCTCCTTCCTTCACGTCTCCTCTCATCAACTCCTCCTCACCAACTCACTAACTGACTCCTCCCTCTAATTTCTATGACAACTCTTCATTCCACCCACACCTCTACCTACTTCCCCCTCCAGCCTGAGACGGGGCCCTCCCTCAATAGGGTTCACCCAGATCCCCTGGCCTGGAGTGGTGTGGTGTTGGATGCTAAAGTGTGGGTCTCAGGTGGTGCCCCCTCCTTACCCGAGAGCAGAGTACACACCTCTGGCTGAGGTGTAGTACCTCTGTGGTGACTGGACCTTCAGGGGCACCACATTGAACTAGATGAACTTAAAGTCTTTCTTAAACCTTAAACATTATGTTACTATGTAATACAATCCCAACAGTGAAACATAGTGGTGGCAGTGTCATATTATGGGGGTGTTTTCCAGCTGCAGGGACAGGATGACTGGTTGTCATTGAAGGAAACATGAATGCGACCAAGTACAGAGATATCCTGGATGAAAACCTCTTTCAGAGTGCTCTGGACCTCAGACTTGACCAAAGGTTCACCTTCCTACAAGACAATAACACTAAGCACACAGCTAAAATAACAAAGGAGTTGCTTCAGAACACATGTGTGACCATTCTTGACTATCCCAGCCAGAGCCCTGACCTAAACCCAATTGAGCATATCTGGAGAGACCTGAAAATGACTGTCCACCAACGTTCACCATCGAACCTAACGGAACAGGAGAAGACCTGCAAGGAAGAATGGCAGAGGATCCCAAATCCAGGTGTGAAAAACTTATTGCATCATTCCCAAGAAGACTCATGGCTGTACTAGCTCAAAAGGGTGCTTCCCATGACCATGTGATATTTCAGTTTTTCTTTTCTTATGTATTTGCAAAAAATTCTACATTTCTGTTTTTTTCAGTCAAGATGGGGTGCAGAGTGTGCATTAATGAGAAAAAATTGAATTTACCAAATGGCTGCAATGAAACAAAGAGTGAAAAATTTAAAGGGGTCTGAATACTTTCCGTACCCACTGTACCAGGATGGGGGGAACATATACCAGGATACAAGAAAGATATATATCTTTGTACCGTGTTAGCCAGTAGAATAATATTTGGAATTGAGAGTCCTCAGTGGTTGATACCTTTTAATGGCTAACTTAAAAGATGACCGACACAAAAAGAGCACTTAAAGATCCTCCAAAAAATTGAAAAAAAGTCACAGAGAAAAATGCAGAGATGTCTACCTGCTGAAGCCTCCAACCAAATGCATTAGCAGGGTGCAGCGGACACGATTAATGATGGCAAAAACACAGGTGCAAAAAATACCGATGAAACAACCACTTTCAATCCAGTGTTGGCTGTTTGGCATTAGTGCACAAAAAGATAAGCGATAATAGTCTGTATGTGGCGTTGTTCACACAGGCAATGCAAAGCATCTGCTTTACAGCCTATTACTGACGCACATATATGCGGGCCGCCCAGTGCCACAAAATGCATGCTGTGCTTTTTGTGCACTAATGCCAAACAGCCAACACTGGATTGAAAGTGGTTGTTTCATCGGTATTTTTTGCACCTGTGTTTTTGCCATCATTAATCGTGTCCGCCGCACCCTGCTAGTGCATTTGGTTGGTGGCTTCAGCAGGTAAACATCTCTGCATTTTTCTCTGTGACTTTTTTTCAATTTTTTGGAGGATCTTTAAGTCCTCTTTTTGTGTCGGTGAGCTTTTATTCTATGTTTAGCGTTAGGACTGGCAAAATGTAAGGACCCTTGATGCGGGTTGCCAGCTTACGTCTTGAGGCCCCAATATAAACTAATACCTGACATACATTGATATGTGTTTTTTTTTTGCACTTTATCTTGCAGGGTGCGGTCGGACCAAGATGGCTCTGTAAACTGTAGGCCTCTATTCACACAGCATGCATTTTGTGGCACTGGGCGGCCCGCATACATGTGCGTCAGTAATAGGCTGTAAAGCAGATGCTTTGCATTGCCTGCGTGAACAATGCCACATACAGATTATTGCTTATCTTTTTGTGCACTAATGCCAAACAGCCAACACTGGATTGAAAGTGGTTGTTTCATCGGTATTTTTTGCACCTGTGCTTTTGCCATCATTAATCGTGTCCGCCGCACCCTGCTAGTGCATTTGGTTAGAGGCTTCAGCAGGTAAACATCTCTGCATTTTTCTCTGTGACTAACTTAAAAGATGGTAACAAATTGCAAGCTTTCGAGACTACTCAGGCCTCTTCATCAGGCATAGACTAATACAACATCTGAAGAATCACATATTTATACACAACACAGCACAGAACTGTCATTATGGGAGAGTGATAAACAGTTGTGTCCATAAATATTGGAACAGTTCGTAGATAAGGAGTGAATGTTTTATTGTCCTCTGATTGGGGTCTGGTTATGTGTTATGATGCCCCATAAGGTCTGAAGGGCAAATTCCTTAATTGATGAAAAAAGACATAAATCTATGCGACACATTCATTCCTGCACTAAGTGTGTCAAAAGTTATCATAAGTTTATACTCCCAGATTCTCCTGTCTCTCTGAGATTTGAAGTTACCTTTCAATACAAGTAATTTCAGTTCCATGGTGCTATGATCAGGCATACAAAAATGTTTGGCCACAGGTAGATCCATTCTTTTTTCTCTTATTGTGTGGAGGTGAGAATTTATCCTTGTTCTCAGTGTTAGGGGTCGAGTTCCCACCCCTGCGCAGGGGGAATCTCGGGCCATTTCCACTGCGGTCTCCCATTCTTCTCCTGCCACAGTGGAGCCTGCTCAGCGGAGACATCGGTCCCAGCATCTTGCTCAGTCTGACTCTGTGCAAAGGGTTACTGCTGCTTTTCCAGCTTCTGCCATTGAAGCCAGTGCTGGGCAGCGGCAAGCAGACGCTTTTGGGACTAAGTCCTGCTTTTCTCCTTCTGAGCATGCCCAGGGTAAGATCTCTCATTGGAGATCGAGGGTCACATGCTTGGATACTGCAGCAAAGCCCATTGGTTCTCCAGGAAGGTCCTGAAGGTGCTCAGGCTCTGTGGCAGCCTCTCATTGGTCCTTCTAGGAAGGTCTTGTACTTGCTGCAGCTATATAAGGTTTGCATGGCCGCAAGGCCATGCACTAGTATCAATGCATGTTATGAGTTTTGCGCCAAATGTGGTCACGCTTGTGTGGATTCAGGGACCCGACTGAAATAAGCCACTTAGAATACCGGCACCTCCGGTGAGGAGATTGTGTGTATGGTTTCATGGCCCCAGCTGAAATAAGCCACCTAGAATACCGGCTCCTCCGGTGAGGAGATTGTATGTTTGCCTCCTTGACTGTGTGACCACAAGCTGCTTTCCGCTCAGCAGTTACTGTGTATTCCTGTGGAGTTTAACAGGACACAGCTTTCTTTGTAGCGACTCTGTGAAGCAACAGAGATCGCTTCTACCGCCATATAGTGCCGCCGTTTGCCAGCAGCAGGTTCTTTTCCTGCACGGTGGACCCCGGGTTGCGAACGCACCAAATAACATCTCTATATTTACTCGGTGCGTTCCGCCAGCCCTAACACTCAGTTTTTGCCCTGTCTCCCCAACATATAGACCCCCAGTTGGACAGTTGGACATTTGGTACATATAATTAGGTACAACGCATTAGATGTGATGCAGCTGAAGGTACCTGGGATCTTGTAGTCCTGATGTGAGTTGGGGATCTTTATCTTGTCCGTGGTCATTATAAATGGACAGGTTTTACATTTTTTCTGGTTGCAAGGAAAGGTTCCTGCAGCTGTTGGAGAGGACAGGGAGCTTCTGACAATGATCCTTCTTAGATTTGGGGGCTGCCTAAAACACAGTAGTGGGAGATCTGGAAAAATGGATTGTAAGCAGGCAACTTTTTGTAGTAAAGGTTGTAATTTCCATGCAGCACCCCTTAGCACCTCCAGATTTGGATTGTAGGTGACTACTGGTACCCGGTTATTTTCTTCTTTAGCTTTGTAATGTAGCAGGTGATCCCTTGATATTCTGGCGGCTCTTGTGATCTGGTTTTCAATTGTTCTTGGATGGTAGCCCTGATTCAAAATGGTCTTTCTGAGGCGACCAAGGTATTCGTCTCTATCCATGCGGTTGGAACATATACGATTGTATCTGATGGCTTGGCTGTAGACAATAGAGTTTTTTATGTGTTTTGGATGGAACCTGTCCCATTTAAGGTATGATGGACGGTCAATTGGCTTCTGATACAGGGATGTCTCTATTTCATTGCTCTGCAGCTTAATGATGGTGTCCAAAAAGTAAATTTCAGTACAGGAGTAGTTGAGTGTTAAGTTGATGGTAGGACGAAATTGATTAAACTGTTCATGGAACGTCTTTAGCTGTTGCTCAGACTCTGTCCAGATGATTAAAATATCATCAATGTAACGGTAGTAGGCCAGAGGCCTGATGGGACATGAGGACAAAAAGTAACTTTCAAGCTTCACTTTCAATTCATCCTCATCCACAATTACTTTGAATTTAACAACAAGATCTATCTACAGGAGACTGGCACAGCAATGGGAAATAAAATGGCTCCACAGTATGCAAATCTTTTCATGGCCAAGCTTGAAAGTAACTTTTTGGACACCATCATTAAGCTGAAGAGCAATGAAATAGAGACATCCCTGTATCAGAAGCCAATCGACCATCCAGTATACCTTAAATGGGACAGTTTTCATCCAAAACACATAAAAAACTCTATTAGTGTGATTTTGTTCACCGCTTTTGCACATCCTTTTTTATTGCCGTCTACCTTTATTATTAATCCTTATACGGCATCCCCTGTTTGCTCCTTTCCTATATATGCACAAAAAGTGGTTGCATGACTCACCAGCATAGGGTTATCTGGGAGATTTAGGGATAGCTGTCGAGGAGCGGGGGCGCCATCACTCGATTATTTGTTTCAGGGTGCCAACCTCCTCTGACAGGTAAGCATTGGATACAGGCGAACTTGTACAGGGTGAACATAGCTAGCACGGTTGCTTCTATGGTGATTGATGGTTATATTTTTAAGAAGAATTTATCTGTTGGCTTAAGGTTAATTTGTTAGCTCATATTATTGCTGGTAAAATTAAAGCAGATGAAAGAGAAGAAGAGGAGGGCACACCAGCACCTCAACTCTCGTTTCACCAACACAGCTTCTTCAGGAAGTCAGGATCTTCTAATATGTTCTTGCAGTCAGCTGTTATCACTGGGGGGAAGTGATAGCCTATCTATCAACCCAAACTGGAATTTTGACACATAACAGCTCTCCAATCTAGCTCATAAAGGGAGGTTCAGGGGGTGACAAGCCTCTCTGACTTCTTTACACCCTAACATGACATATGAAAAGGAGTTGACTTGTAACTACAGTAACTGAAAACAAATGCTAACACATGGTGAATGGGGCAGATCATCAATAATACACACAACCTGAGGACATTTGTGGCACTGTTTTTCGAAGATAGCAACCATACTTTTCTCACCTTATATAACTGCTTTAAATTCCTTTATGTTTTTTGTCTATAATATGGGTGAAAAAATTTGTTCAAAAACAAGATGATAGAATGAATCTGTGCGATGGAGCAACACCTTTAAAGTATTTTCATTAGATTGCTTTTTTATTCCTTTTCTTCAGTCTTTACATCTTCTTTCCCTCCCATCCACTATCATTACATCATATGCATAATTAAATATGATATACTATAGAACATGCAGACATAAGTATGGAAAGGATTCCCAGCCTGTCATAAATTTAGGATATTCTAATAAAATGGTTTTGTACATGGGAACAGTCATACTTGCAGTTCATGTGGGAACATTTCTGCTTTGTACTATTTATACCATACATTTTTCGTGCGTGTTTTTTTTAGACTAAAGACAATATTTACACATGATTTAGTGCATATTTGGTAGGAAGTCAATGTGATTTGTATGGTCCAAATTTGTCTGATATAATTCCCTGTTTATGATTGCTAGAGGCAAATCAGAAAAGTAACTGATGTGCAGGGTAAAAGTGATACCGATGTAGAAATGGAAGTGTAACCAAATTATTATTATTTATTATTATAGCGCCATTTATTCTATGGTGCTTTACATGTGAGGAGGGGTATACATAATATAATACACATAACCATAATTTGGTTATGTATAATATAATATATAACTCGGAGCCATGGATACTTGCTACAGCTAGACGAGATAGATTAGATAGAACCGTCTCTCACAGTTGAAGTGTACCTACGATAAAAATTACAGACCTTTCCATTATTTGTAGGTGGGAGAACTTGCAAAAATGGCAGTGTATCAAATAGTTACTTTCCCCACTAT
This sequence comes from Ranitomeya variabilis, assembly GCF_051348905.1. Classification (NCBI taxonomy): domain Eukaryota; kingdom Metazoa; phylum Chordata; class Amphibia; order Anura; family Dendrobatidae; genus Ranitomeya; species Ranitomeya variabilis. The sequence continues at coordinate 316,388,773 of NC_135232.1, read as the reverse complement.
AGATAGATAGATAGATAGATAGATAGATAGATAGATAGATAGATAGATAGATGAGAGATAGATAAGATAGATAGATAAGAGACAGCTAGGTAATAAGAGATATATAAGAGATAGATAGATAGATAGATAGATAGATAGATAGATAGATAGATAGATAGATAGATAGATAGATAGATAGATAGATAGTTCAGAACATTTTCAAATAAAAAGATTGATAGATGATAGACTTAGCTGACAAACTCTGGCTTTTGATCATAAAGAATGCACATAATGTAAAAACACTATATCTTCCTGTTTGTTTTGTTTTTAAGTGGGTGGGCAGCAACAGAAGAGAAATAGTGAAGACATGAAGGCAGCAAAGAATTGGTAAAGGAAAGTTTGGAATGTCTCTTAAAAGGCACAAAGCACAGCTGAAACATCCATGTACAAAGCAGGTGTGTTGTGATTGTTAATAGTGTGAACTGTGGCTAAAATGTTGCCCTAGGGCCCACAAGCTGTTACATCAGCTTTCATTTTCACCCTAACTACAGTGCTGGTCACAATTATTGGCACCCCTTCATATTTTTCATAGACTATACAATAGCTTCAGAAATAAAAGGAAATGTACCATTGTTATATACCAGTGATGGCGAACCTATGACACGCGTGTCAGTGCTGACACGCGTAGTCATTTTCAGTGACACGCCGGCCGCCGGCCGCGGCCCCATAGAAATTGCTTCTTTCCCAGGGTCTGAAGGAGAGGAAACTCTCCTTCAGGCCCTGGGAACCATATTAATGTGTAAAATAAAGAATTAAAATAAAAAATATTGCTATACTCACCTCTCCGACGCAGCCTGGACTTCAGCGAGGGAACCGGCAGCGTTGTTTGCTTAAAAATCGCGCTTTAACTTCCTTACTTGAAGTCCCGGCTTGTGATTGGTCGCGCGCCGCCCATGTGACCGCAACGCGACCAATCACAGCAAGCCGTGACGTAATTTTAGGTCCTTCAGGATTTTAAAATTACGTTCCGGCGTTGTGATTGGTTGCGTCGCGGTCACATGGGCGACGTGACCAATCACAAGCCGGGACGTCACGGGAGGCAGGACACGCGCGCATTTTAAAATGCGCGCGTCTCCTGCCTCCCGTGACGTCCCGGCTTGTGATTGGTCACGTCGCCCATGTGACCGCGACGCAACCAATCACAACGCCGGAACGTAATTTTAAAATCCTGAAGGACCTAAAATTACGTCACGGCTTGCTGTGATTGGTCGCGTCGCGGTCACATGGGCGGCGCGCGACCAATCACAAGCCGGGACTTCAAGTAAGGAAGTTAAAGCGCGATTTTTAAGCAAACAACGCTGCCGGTTCCCTCGCTGAAGTCCAGGCTGCGTCGGAGAGGTGAGTATAGCAATATTTTTTATTTTAATTCTTTATTTTACACATTAATGTTGTTTCGATACCGATACCCGATACCACAAAAGTATCGGATCTCAGTATCGGAATTCCGATACAGCAAATATCGGCCGATACCTGATACTTGCGGTATCGGAATGCTAAACAATGGCATCCGATCCGATTTTTTATCGGATCGGATGCCATGCAGGAGGTCTGTGGGTCCAAACAACAGAGCTCCGGTGCAGAGCGTCTAGGCCTGGGACTTCCGGTAGGCCAGGCGCAGCTCCCGGAAGTCCCAGGCCTCTGCGTCGGATCTGTGTTGTTTGGGCGACATTGCGCTGCTCCCTGCTGCGCCGACCAGAAGGCCCTTCTGAGACTTCTGAGGCCTGAGGAGATAGCTGTCCGGAGGCCCTGTGAGTGCTGTCTGCAGGCAGCAACCATCATCTAGTCATCTAGTGAACTGTGGGGTGTCATTGGCCAATTAACCAAGATAAGTGAGGGGGAGGCTGGAAGAGGCCTGTGCTATGGGTGCCGTTTCCCGCCATTAGGAACGCCATCTTGCAGTAGTACAGACTCAATTTCACCACCATTACTGTTTGTGGTGCATCCTTATTAACCCCTATTTCTGCTAATTGCAGGGCTAACTATAAATATTCTCTCATGGAGAAGCCACAAAATAAGAAACCAAAGTTGAGTAAAGGGAGTGGTAGTAGCAGTAGCCGACCCTTTCAAGAGTCATGGACTGAGATGTACGGCATTATAGAAAAAAATGGCAGATCATTTTGCGTTCTATGTAGTGAAACGGTAGTAAGCAGAACGTGGAATGTAAATAGACATTTTGAAACTAATCATTCCCAGCTCTTGAAAAAAAGTGAGGATGAAAGGAAGGAATACATTTCCAGGCAGCTACACCTTCATAAGAGCCAATCTAATTCCATCCTTAAATTTGTAAAAAGCTCTACAAATTTAACATCTGCAAGTCTGAGCATTGCTCACTCCATAGCTCAGCATGGAAAAGCACTCAGTGAGGGAGAATTTATTAAAGATACTCTCTTAAGATGTGCACCAGTTCTGTTTCATGATATGCAGAATAAAGATGCAATTATTAAGAGAATATCTGAGTTACCACTGAGTAGAAATATCATAAAAGACCGAATAATGAGACTGAACGCAAACGTACAACATCAATTAAAGAGAGACATAAGTAATTGTAAATATTTTTCGATCTCTCTTGATGAAACTACTGATGTCACATCACATGCTCAGTTGGCCATTATTGGTCGATATTCTGATGGTCTCACAATGAGAGAAGAGTTGATACAGTTAGTATCAGTGCCAACAAGTACATCAGGAAGTGAAATATGTAAGGTTGTTATGCAAACATTCTGTGACCTAAGCATTGATATTTCTAAAGTTGTGTCAGTAACGACAGATGGGGCACCAAACATGGTGGGGAAAAAAGTCAGATTTGTTAAATTGTTTACGGAAGGTATTGGACATCCGATTGTGCCTTTTCATTGCATTATCCATCAGGAGGCTTTATGTGCCAAAGCAGGATTCACTGACTTAAACGACTTAATGTCAGTTGTTACAAAAATAGTTAATTTAATAGCTGCTCGCCCCCTTCGCAAGCGAGAATTTTCTGCACTTTTACTGGAGGTTGATTCCACCTACAGTGGACTGCTGATGTACAATAATGTAAGATGGCTGAGCCGAGGCAAAGTTCTTGAGCGCTTTGTGGAGTGTTTTGAAGAAATTATGCTATTTCTTGAGGATAAGGATCTGGGAAACTTTCCTCAGCTCTATGATTCTACGTGGGTCAACAACCTGATGTTTTTTACAGATCTCTCTGTTCATATTAATGAACTGAACTTAAAGCTACAAGGTTTTGGCAAAAGTATTGACGTTATGTTTGGATACATAAAAGCTTTTGAAAGTAAACTTAAAATTTTCAAGCGAGATGTAGAAACTAAAACTTATAAGTATTTTCCTCGAGTAACAAAGTATTTTGAGAAGGCCAGTGCAGCTGTACAAAATGAAATGGAACCCTTGCATATACAGTACCAGCATGTTTTAGACTCGTTACTTGACCAGTTCAGTGATAGATTTCATCAATTTAGAAGCCTAGAACAGACCATGAAAATAATTAAGTATCCTGATGTAGTAGACTACAGTAGTTTGGAATTAAATGGTTTCCAGTGGATACAAATTGATGATTTGGAGATGCAACTTGCAGAATTTCAGGACAGCATCTGGGCTCAGGTGTTTGTTGACTTGAGGTCAAAGCTTGAGAATCTAGAAAGGTGCCGCTTGGAGAATCAAGAGGAGTGCCACTATGAACAGGAAATTTGGAGTGCCTGGAATAGGTTACCAGACACTTTTAGCACCCTGAAAAATATAGCAATGGCTTTACTCACTATTTTTCCCTCTACCTACTTTTGTGAGACCTTATTCTCAGCATTAAATAATATCAAAACCAACAAAAGAAACAGATTGACAGATGAACTTAGTAGCGCTTGCTTGGGCTTGAAGTGTACAAAATACCAACCTTCAATTGAACATTTAGCTAGTGAAATTCAGCAACAAAAAAGTCACTAAATTTAGTGATGGCGAACCTGTGGCAGTCCAGCTGTTGCAAAACTACAATTCCCATCATGCCTGGCCATTCCAAGCAAAAGCTTTGGCTGTGAAGACATGATGGGAATTGTAGTTTTGCAACAGCTGGAATGCCACAGGTTCGCCATCGCAAGAATTCCCCCTCCCCCTCACTTATCTTAGTTCACGGCAACCCACACAAGTTAAATAATAGCAAGAACAAGACCAACAAAAGAAAACAACTGACAGATGAACAAAGAAGTCACTAAGCAGGTAAGTTAAATAATTATAATTATACATATTTGTTATTTAAACTATACATGTCGCAAAATTATGTTTTTTTATCAAGGTGACACACCACCCAAGTTATGCTCGGTTTTTTGGCGAATTTTGACACACCAAGCTCAAAAGGTTGCCCATCACTGTTATATACAGTACTCAGGATTTTTTAAGTGGTCCAAAGTAATACAACAGTAAAATATTGTTTTTCAACTTACATGTTGCAATTTCAAAGAAGAAACAGAATAAGCATCATGTGCAGCAATAAAAGCACCCCTTATTAACCCCTTCATGACCCAGCCTATTTTGGCCTTAATGACCTTGACGTTTTTTGCAATTCTGACCAGTGTCCCTTTATGAGGTAATAACTCAGGAACGCTTCAACGGATCCTAGCGATTCTGAGATTGTTTTTTCGTGACATATTGGGCTTCATGTTAGTGGTAAACTTAGGTCGATAATTTCTGAGTTTATTTGTGAAAAAAACGGAAATTTGGCAAAAAATTTGAAAATTTTGCAATTTTCACATTTTGAATTTTTATTCTGTTAAACCAGAGAGTTATGTGACACAAAATAGTTAATAAATAACATTTCCCACATGTCTACTTTACATCAGCACAATTTTGGAAACAAATTTTTTTTTTGCTAGGAAGTTATAAGGGTTAAAATTTGACCAGTGATTTCTCATTTTTACAACAAAATTTACAAAACCATTTTTTTTAGGGACCACCTCACATTTGAAGTCAGTTTGAGGGTTCTATATGGCTGAAAATACCCAAAAGTGACACCATTCTAAAAACTGCACCCCTCAAGGTGCTCAAAACCACATTCAAGAAGTTTATTAACCCTTCAGGTGTTTCACAGCAGCAGAAGCAACATGGAAGTAAAAAATGAACATTTAACTTTTTAGTCACAAAAATGATCTTTTAGCAACAATTTTTTATTTTCCCAAGGGTAAAAGGAGAAACTGGACCACGGACGTTGTTGTCCAATTTGTCCTGAGTACGCTGATACCTCATATGTGGGGGTAAACCACTGTTTGGGCGCACGGCAGGGCTCGGAAGGGAAGGAGCGCCATTTGACTTTTTCAATGAAAAATTGGCTCCAATCTTTAGCGGACACCATGTCGCGTTTGGAGAGCCCCCGTGTGCCTAAACATTGGAGCTCCCCGACAAGTGACCCCATTTTGGAAACTAGACCCCCCAAGCAACTTATCTAGAAGCATAGTGAGCACTTTAAACCCCCAGGTGCTTCACAAATTGATCCGTAAAAATGAAAAAGTACTTTTTTTTCACAAAAAAAATATTTTAGCCTCAATTTTTTCATTTTCACATGGGCAACAGGATAAAATGGATCCTAAATTTTGTTGGGCAATTTCTCCTGAGTACACCGATACCTCACATGTGGGGGTAAACCACTGTTTGGGCACATGGTAAGGCTCGGAAGGGAAGGAGCGCCATTTGACTTTTTGAATGAAAAATTATCTCCATCGTTAGCGGACACCATGTCGCGTTTGGAAAGCCCCTGTGTGCCTAAACATTGGAGCTCCTCCACAAGTGACCCCATTTTGGAAACTAGACCCCCCAAGGAACTTATCTAGAGGCATAGTGAGCACTTTAAACCCTCAGGTGCTTCACAAATTGATCCGCAAAAATAAAAAAGTACTTTTTTTTCACACAAAATTTCTTTTAGCCTCAATTCTTTCATTTTCACATGGGCAACAGGATAAAATGGATCCTAAAATTTGTTGGGCAATTTCTCCTGAGTACGCCGATACCTCATATGTGGGGGTAAACCACTGTTTGGGTGCACGGCAAGGCTCGGAAGGGGAGGCGTGCCATTTGACTTTTTGAATGGAAAATTAGCTCCAATCGTTAGCGGACACCATGTCGCGTTTGGAGAGCTCCTGTGTGCCTAAACATTGGAGCTCCCCTACAAGTGACTCCATTTTGGAAACTAGACCCCCCAAGGAACTTATCTAGATGCATAGTGAGCACTTATAACCCCCAGGTGCTTCACAGAAGTTTATAACGCAGAGCCGTCAAAATAAAAAATAATTTTTCTTTCCTCAAAAATGATTTTTAGCCCAGAATTTTTTATTTTTCCAAGGGTAATAGGAGAAATTGGACCCCAAATGTTGTTGTCCAGTTTGTCCTGAGTACGATGATACCCCATATGTGGGGGTAAACCACTGTTTGGGCGCACCGCAGGGCTCAGAAGGGAAGGCACGCCATTTGGCTTTTTGAATGGAAAATTAGCTCCAATCATTAGCGGACACCATGTCGCGTTTGGAGAGCCCCTGTGTGCCTAAACATTGGAGCTCCCGCACAAGTGACCCCATTTTGGAAACTAGACCTCCCAAGGAACTAATCTAGATGTGTGGTGAGCACTTTGAACCCCCAAGTGCTTCACAGAAGTTTATAACGCAGAGCCATGAAAATAAAAAATAATTTTTCTTTTTTCAAAAATGATTTTTTTAGCCCACAATTTTTTATTTTCCCAAGGGTAACAGGAGAAATTGGACCCCAAAAGTTGTTGTCCAGTTTATCCTGAGTACGCTGATACCCCATATGTGGGGGTAAACCACTGTTTTGGCACACGTCGGGGTTTGGAAGGGAAGTAGTGACGTTTTGAAATGCAGACTTTGATGGAATGCTCTGCGGGCGTCAGGTTGCGTTTGCAGAGCCCCTGATGTGCCTAAACAGTAGGAACTCCCCACAAGTGACTCCATTTTGGAAACTAGACCCCCAAGGGAACTTATCTAGATGTGTGGTGAGCACTTTGAACCCCCAACTGCTTCACAGAAGTTTATAACGCAGAGCCGTGAAAATAATAAATGTGTTTCCTTTCCTCAAAAATATTTTTTTAGCCCAAAATTTTTTATTTTTGCAAGGGTAACAGGAGAAATTTGACCCCAAAAGTTGTTGTCCAGTTTCTCCTGAGTACGCTGATACCCCATATGTGGGGGTAAACCACTGTTTGGGCACATGCCGGGGCTCGGAAGGGAAGTAGTGACGTTTTGGAATGCAGACTTTGATGGAATGGTTTGCGGGCATCATGTTTGCAGAGCCCCTGATATGCCTAAACAGTAGAAACCCCCCAAAAGTGACCCCATTTTGGAAACTAGACCCCCAAGGAACTTATCTAGATGTGTGATGAGCACGTTCAACCCCCAAGTGCTTCACAGAAGTTTACAACGCAGAGCCGTGAAAATAAAAAATCATTTTTCTTTCCTCAAAAAAGATGTTTTAGCAAGCAATTTTTTATTTTCACAAGGGTAACAGGAGAAATTGGGCCCCAATATTTGTTGCCCAGTTTGTTGTGAGTGTGCTGGTACCCCATATGTGGGGGTAAACCACTGTTTGGGTGCACGTCAGGGCTCGGAAGGGAAGTAGTGACATTTGAAATGCAGACTTTGATGGAATGATCTGCGGGCATCACGTTGCATTTGCAGAGCCCCTGATGTGCCTATATAGTAGAAACACCCCACAAGTGACCCCATTTTGGAAACTAGACCCCCGAAGGAACTTATCTAGATGTGTGGTGAGCACTTTCAACCCCCAAGTGCTTCACAGAAGTTAATAACGCAGAGCCGTGAAAATAAAAAATAATTGTTCTTTCCTCACAAATTATGTTTTAGCAAGTAATTTTTTATTTTTGCAAGGGTAACAGGAGAAATTGGACCCCAACAGTTGTTGCCCAGTTTGTCCTGAGTACGCTGGTACCTCAAATGTGGGGGTACACCACTGTTTGGGTGCACGTCGGGGCTTAGAAGGGAGGGAGCACCATTTGACTTTTTGAACGCAAGATTGGCTGGAATCAATGGTGGAGCCATGTTGCGTTTGGAGACCCCTGATGTGCCTAAACAGTGGAAACCCCTCAATTCTAACTTCAACACTAACCCCAACACACCCCTAATCCTAATCCCAACTGTAGCCATAACCCTAATCACAACCCTAACCCCAACACACCCCTAACCACAACCCTAACCCCAACACACCCGTAACCCTAATTCCAACCCTAACCCTAATCCTAACCCTAATCCCAACCCTAACCCTAATCCCAACCCTAACCACAACTGTAACCCCAACACACCCCTAACCCTATCCGTAACCCTAACCACAAGCCTAATCTTAACCCTATTTCCAACCCTAGCCCTAATTCCAACCCTAGCTCTAATTCCAACCCTAACCCTAAGGCTATGTGCCCACGTTGCGGATTCGTGTGAGATTTTTCCGCACGATTTTTGAAAAATCTGCAGGTAAAAGGCACTGCGTTTTACCTGCGGATTTACATGCGATTTCCAGTGTTTTTTTGTGCGAATTTCACCTGCGGATACCTATTGAGGAACAGGTGTAAAACGCTGCGGAATCCGCACAAAGAATTGACATGCTGCGGAAAATACAACGCAGCGTTTCTGCACGGAATTTTCCGCACCATGGGCACAGCGGATTTGGTTTTCCAGAGGTGTACATGGTACTGTAAACCTGATGGAAAACTGCTACGAATTCGCAGCGGCCAATCCGCTGCGGATCCGCTGCGGATCCGCTGCCAATCCGCTGCGGATCCGCGGCCAATCCGCTGCGGATCCGCGGCCAATCCGCTGCGGATCCGCGGCCAAATCCGCACTGTGTGCACATGCCATAACCCTAACCCTAACCCTACCCCTAGTTCTAGTTCTAACCCTAGTTCTAACCCTAACCCTAGTGGAAAAAAAATATATATATATTTTCTTTATTTTATTATTGTCCCTACCTATGGGGGTGATAAAGGGGGGGGTTTATTTATTATTTTTTTATTTTGATCGCTGTGATAGAACCTACCACAGCGATCAAAATGTACTTTGCCGGCCGGCAGATTCGGCGGGCGCACTGCGCATGCGCCCGCCATTTTGGAAGATGGCGGCGCCCAGGGATAAGACGGACCGACTTCGGGAGGCTCGGTAAGTATGAGGGGGTGGTGGGGGGGTGGATCGGAGCACAGGGGGGGGGGATCGGAGGACCGGGGGAGCGGACAGGAGCATGGGGGAGCGGACAGGGGGATGGAGGGGGGTACCGGACAGAACGGAGGACTGGGTAGGAGATCGGGGGTGGGGGGGGGGCAGAACATGATTTCCAGCCATGGCCGATGCTATTGCAGCATCGGCCATGGCTGGATTGCAATATTTCACCATTTTCATAGGTGAAATATTGCAAATTGCTCTGATTGGCTGTTGCACTTTCAACAGACAATCAGAGCGATCGTAGCCACGTGGGGGCAAAGCCACCCCCCCTGGGCTGAAGTACAACTCCCCCTCTCCCTGCAGATCGGTAAAATAGGAGTTAACCCTTTCACCCGATCTGCAGGGACGCGATCATTCCATGACGCCACATAGGCGTCATGGGTCGGATTGGCACCGACTTTCATGACGCCTACGTGGCGTCAAAGGTCGGGAAGGGGTTAATACTTGATTGCACACCCTTTGGCATTGATGACAGCCTCCAAACGTTTCATAAGCTTCTTGCACTTCTCAGCTGCTATTTTCTCCCACTCTTCCTTTAAAGTTTGTTTAGGCTCTTGAATGTTTGCAGGGTTCTTTTTCCCAAAGGCAGATTTCAACTCCCCCCAAAGATTTTCTATGGGATTGAGGACTCATTGCTGGCCATTTTAAAACAGTCCTTTCTTTCTTTTTCAACCTTTCCTGTGTACTTTTGGATGTCTGCTTTGGGTCATTGTCTTGCTGGAGGACCCATGTTCTTCAACTCAAACAAAGTTTTCTTACACTGGGTAGGACATTTTGCTCTAAAATCTCTTGTCAATTCTCTGATTTCATGATTCCAGTGATACGGTCAAGGTCTTCAGCACCAGACGCTGCAAAGCAACCCCACAGAAGTATTGATTCCCCATCATACTTAACTGCTGGTAGGGTGTTTTTTCTTATTATTATTAACAGTATGGACAAATTTACTAAAACTGTCCAGTTAATAAAACTACAAAGTGAAACTTGACAGTGTTAATTTGTTCCAGATTTGTCCTAGTGCTCATGGTGTTTGGGTGTTTCATTAGATGGTATAATCTAAGAGTACACCACTTCTTAGTTGTCTTATTTTAGCACACTGTTGGCATGTGAGATTCTGGTTTATGAAGGTAGTTGTAAATGGGTTTTATAAAGTAGACATCTGGGCTATTTCCATCTAGCCTTCTTATTCATCTAAAATGCCCTTCCTATTACATATTTTTAAAACTATTCCCTCCCTCACGTGCGGTAGCATCAGTATTACCACTGCTGACAGATTTTGACATGAACATAGTGGTGACACATTCACTACGTACTCTAGCGTATATCATCAGTGAGAAATGTGGGGGCACCCAAGCCAAGGCCTCCACTTTTTACTTAGAATAATTTATCAGTGGTTTTTCTTCCCACGGGAACAAATAGATCGAATAATAGAATTCCAACCATCTGATCCTTATGTAACCACACATGATTTGTTGGAGAACAGTTGGGAGGTCCCTATATACATTGAGCGATCTGCCGATCCCGCCAATACTGATGGGTTTGGATTACTTTTATCTGTTGTGTATGGGGGTCTTAGGATATTTGTTGTAAATGACGATTATGTAAGATTAGGCTGGTCTGGCTTTCCAAACCAAAGACATACTGAAAGGGAGTTTAGATTGTGAACCCAATGTGGAAAGCGATGATAATTCTCCCCGTGTTTGCCTGGGTTTCCTCCGGGTTCTCCAGTTTCCTCCCACATTCCAAAGACATACCGATAGGGAATTTAGGCTGTGAACCTCACTGGGGATAGCGATGATAATGTATGAAAAGCGCTGCGGAATAAGATAGCGCTATAAAAGTAAAAAAGCATATAAAAAGCATATACATATAGTATAATGTTTGTAAAGCGCTGCAGAATATGAAGGCACTATATAAGCAAAATAGCAAAATACACCTATAAAAGGAAAACGGCTACAATTTGGTCTGCACCCATTTCGTTCTTCATGATTAACCTCCCAGATATTGGATGTAGAATTCCATAAATAACCATGAATCCTCCCGGTATGTCATTGTATAGCATCATGCTTCATTTCATCTGGAGTTTTGAGACTAATGACAGAAACTGTTTATTGGGAGACTCTTACAGAC